>NC_057799.1:76066758-76073737 GCF_018294505.1 Triticum aestivum
CTAGAACCCATCTACATGGGGGGGGGGCGGCCAAGGGGAAAAGGGGGTGGCTTCCCCCCAAGTCAAGTGGGGCGCCCCCCACCCCCAGGGTTTCCAACCCTAGGCGCAGGGGGAGGCCCAAGGGGGGCGCCCCAGCCCACTAAGGGCTGGTTCCCTTCCCCTTTCAGCCCATGGGGCCCTCCGGGATAGGTGGCCCCACCCGGTGGACCCGGTACAATACCGATAACCCCCGAAACTTTCCCGGTGGCCGAAACTGGACTTCCTATATATAATTATTCACCTCCGGACCATTCCGGAACTCCTCGTGACGTCCGGGATCTCATCCGGGACTCCGAACAACTTTCGGGTTTCCGCATAGTCATATCTCTACAACCCTAGCGTCACCGAACCTTAAGTGTGTAGACCCTACGGGTTCGGGAGACATGCAGACATGACCGAGACGCCTCTCCGGTCAATAACCAACAGCAGGATCTGGATACCCATGTTGGCTCCCACATGTTCCACGATGATCTCATCGGATGAACCACGATGTCGAGGATTCAATCAATCCCGTATACAATTCCCTTTGTCAATCGGCATGTTACTTGCCCGAGATTCGATCGTCGGTATCCCAATACGTTGTTCAATCTCGTTACCGGCAAGTCTCTTTACTCGTACCGTAATGCATGATCCCGTGACTAACTCCTTAGTCACATTGAGCTCCTTATGATGATGCATCACCCAGTGGGCCCAGAGATACCTCTCCGTCACACGGAGTGACAAATCCCAGTCTCGATCGTGCCAGTCCAACAGACACTTTCAGAGATACCCGTAGTGTACCTTTATAGTCACCCAGTTACGTTGTGACGTTTGGCACACCCAAAGCACTCCTACGGTATCCGGGAGTTGCACAATCTCATGGTCTAAGGGAAAGATACTTGACATTGGAAAAGCTCTAGCAAACGAACTACACGATCTTTGAGCTATGCTTAGGATTGGGTCTTGTCCATCACATCATTCTCCTAATGATGTGATCCCGTTATCAATGACATCCAATGTCCATAGTCAGGAAACCATGACTATCTGTTGATCAACGAGCTAGTCAACTAGAGGCTTACTAGGGACACGTTGTGGTCTATGTATTCACACATGTATTACGATTTCCGGATAACACAATTATAGCATGAACAATAGACAATTATCATGAACAAAGAAATATAATAATAACCATTTATTATTGCCTCTAGGGCATATTTCCAACAGTCTCCCACTTGCACTAGAGTCAATAATCTAGTTACATTGTGATGAATCGAACACCCATAGCGTCCTGGTGTTGATCATGTTTTGCTCTAGGGAGAGGTTTAGTCAACGGATCTGCCACATTCAGATCCGTATGTACTTTACAAATATCTATGTCTCCATTTTGAACACTTTCACGAATGGAGTTGAAGCGACGCTTGATATGCCTGGTCTTCCTGTGAAACCTAGGCTCCTTGGCAAGGGCAATAGCTCCAGTGTTGTCACAGAAGAGAGTCATCGGGCCCGACGCATTGGGAATCACCCCTAGGTCGGTAATGAACTCCTTTATCCAGACTGCTTCTTGTGCTACCTCTGAGGCCGCCATGTACTCCGCTTCACATGTAGATCCCGCCACGACGCTTTGCTTGCAACTGCACCAGCTTACTGCTCCTCCATTCAAAATATACACGTATCCGGTTTGTGACTTCGAGTCATCCAGATCTGTGTCGAAGCTAGCGTCGACGTAACCCTTTACGACGAGCTCTTCGTCACCTCCATAAACGATAAACATATCCTTAGTCCTCTTCAGGTACTTCAGGATATTCTTGACCGCTGTCCAGTGTTCCATGCCGGGATTACTTTGGTACCTTCCTACCAAACTTACGTCAAGGTTTACAGCAGGTCTGGTACACAGCATGGCATACATAATAGACCCTATGGCCGAGGCATAGGGGATGACACTCATCTTTTCTCTATCTTCTGCCGTGGTCGGGCATTGAGCCGTGCTCAATTGCACACCTTGCAATACAGGCAAGAACCCCTTCTTGGACTGATCCATATTGACCTTCTTCAGTATCTTGTGAAGGTACGTACTCTGTGAAAGACCAATGAGGCGTCTTGATCTATCTCTATAGATCTTGATGCCTAATATATAAGCAGCTTCTCCAAGGTCCTTCATTGAAAAACACTTATTCAAATAGGCCTTTATACTTTCCAAGAATTCTATATCATTTCCCATCAATAGTATGTCATCCACATATAATATGAGAAATGCTACAGAGCTCCCACTCACTTTCTTGTAAACACAGGCTTCTCCATAAGTCTGTGTAAACCCAAACGCTTTGATCATCTCATCAAAGCGAATGTTCCAACTCCGAGATGCTTGCACCAGCCCATAGATTGAGCGCTGGAGCTTGCATACTTTGTCAGCATTCTTAGGATCGACAAAACCTTCCGGCTGCATCATATATAGTTCTTCCTTAAGGAAGCCGTTAAGGAATGCCGTTTTGACGTCCATCTGCCATATCTCATAATCATAGTATGCGGCAATTGCTAACATGATTCGGACGGACTTCAGCTTCGCTACGGGTGAGAAAGTCTCATCGTAGTCAACCCCTTGAACTTGTCGATAACCCTTAGTGACAAGTCGAGCCTTATAGATGGTCACATTACCATCCGCGTCTGTCTTCTTCTTAAAGATCCATTTATTTTCTATGGCTCACCGATCATCGGGCAAGTCAGTCAAAGTCCATACTTCGTTTTCATACATGGATCCTATCTCGGATTTCATGGCTTCTAGCCATTTGTCGGAATCCAGGCCCGCCATCGCTTCTTCATAGTTCGAAGGTTCACCGTTGTCTAACAACATGATTTCCAGGACAGGGTTGCCGTACCACTCTGGTGCGGAACGTGTCCTTGTGGACCTACGAAGTTCAGCAGTAACTTGATCCGAAGCTTCATGATCATCATCATTAACTTCCTCCCCAGTCGGTGTAGGCACCACAGGAACATCTTCCCGCGCTGCGCTACTTTCCGCTTCGGAAGGGGTGACTATCACCTCATCAAGTTCCACTTTCCTCCCACTCAATTCTTTCGAGAGAAACTCTTTCTCCAGAAAGGACCCGTTCTTGGCAACAAGATCTTGCCTTCGGATCTGAGGTAGAAGGTATACCCAACGGTTTCCTTAGGGTATCCTATGAAGATGCATTTTTCCGACATGGGTTCGAGCTTTTCAGGTTGAAGTTTCTTGACATAAGCATCGCATCCCCAAACTTTTAGAAACGACAGCTTAGGTTTCTTCCCAAACCATAATTCATACGGTGTCGTCTCAACGGATTTCGACGGAGCCCTATTTAAAGTGAATGCGGCAGTCTCTAAAGCATAGCCCCAAAATGAGAGCGGTAGATCGGTAAGTGACATCATAGATCGCACCATATCCAATAGAGTGCAATTACGACGTTCGGACACACCATTTCGCTGAGGTGTTCCAGGCGGCGTGAGTTGTGAAACCATTCCACATTTCCTTAAGTGTGTACCAAATTCGTGACTTAAATATTCTCCTCCACGATCTGATCGTAGGAACTTTATATTCCTGTCACGTTGATTCTCAACCTCACTCTGAAATTCCTTGAACTTTTCAAAGGTTTCAGACTTGTGTTTCATTAGGTAGACATACCCATATCTACTTAAGTCATCAGTGAGAGTGAGAACATAACGATATCCTCCGCGAGCCTCAACACTCATTGGACCGCACACATCGGTATGTATGATTTCCAATAAGCTGGTTGCTCGCTCCATTGTTCCGGAGAACGGAGTCTTGGTCATCTTACCCATGAGGCATGGTTCGCATGTGTCAAATGATTCGTAATCAAGAGACTCCAAAAGTCCATCTGCATGGAGCTTCTTCATGCGTTTGACACCAATGTGACCAAGGCAGCAGTGCCACAAGTATGTGGGACTATCGTTATCAACTTTACATCTTTTGGTATTCACACTATGAATATGTGTAACATCACGTTCGAGATTCATCAAGAATAAACCATTGACCAGCGGGGCATGACCATAAAACATATCTCTCAAATAAACAGAACAACCATTATTCTCGGATTTAAATGAGTAGCCATCTCGAATTAAACGAGATCCAGATACAATGTTCATGCTCAAAGCTGGCGCTAAATAACAATTATTGAGGTTTAAAACTAATTCCGTAGGTAAATGCAGAGGCAGCGTGCCGACAGCGATCACATCGACCTTGGAACCATTCCCGACGCGCATCGTCACCTCGTCCTTTGCCAGTCTCTGTTTATTCCGCAGTTCCTGTTTTGAGTTACAAATATGAGCAACCGCACCGGTATCAAATACCCAGGAGCTACTACGAGTACTGGTAAGGTACGCATCAATTACATGTATATCACATATACCTTTGGTGTTGCCGGCCTTCTTGTCCGCTAAGTATTTGGGGGCAATTCCGCTTCCAGTGACCACTTCCCTTGCAATAAAAGCACTCAGTCTCAGGCTTGGGTCCATTCTTTGACTTCTTCCCGGCAACTGGCTTACCGGGCGCGGCAACTCCCTTGCCGTCCTTCTTGAAGTTCTTCTTACCCTTGCCCTTCTTGAACTTAGTGGTTTTATTCACCATCAAATCTTGATGTTCTTTTCTGATCTCCACCTCCGCTGATTTCAGCATTGAATATACCTCTGGAATGGTCTTTTCCATCCCTTGCATATTGAAGTTCATCACAAAGCTCTTGTAGCTTGGTGGAAGCGACTGAAGGATTCTGTCAATGACCGCGTCATCCGGGAGATTAACTCCCAGCTGAGACAAGCGGTTGTGTAACCCAGACATTCTGAGTATGTGCTCACTGACAGAACTATTTTCCTCCATTTTACAGCTGAAGAACTTGTTGGAGACTTCATATCTCTCGACCCGGGCATGAGCTTGGAAAACCATTTTCTGCTCTTCAAACATCTCATATGCTCCATGCTTCTCAAAACGTTTTTGGAGCCCCGGTTCTAAGCTGTAAAGCATGCCACACTGAACGAGGGAGTAATCATCAGCACGTGATTGCCAAGCGTTCATAACGTCTTGGTTCTCTGGGATGGGTGCTTCACCTAGCGGTGCTTCTAAGACATAATCTTTCTTGGCAGCTATGAGGATGATCCTCAGGTTTCGGACCCAGTCCGTATAGTTGCTGCCATCATCTTTCAGCTTGGTTTTCTGTAGGAACGCGTTGAAGTTGAAGACAACGTGGGCATTTGATCTACAAGACATATTGTAAAGATTTTAGACTAAGTTCATGATAATTAAGTTCATATAATCAAATTATTCAATGAACTCCCACTCAGATAGACATCCCTCGAGTCATCTAAGTGAAACATGATCCGAGTTAACTAGGCCGTGTCCGATCATCACGTGAGACGGACTAGTCAAGATCGGTGAACATCTCCATGTTGATTGTATCTTCTATACGACTCATGCTCGACCTTTCGGTCCTCCGTGTTCCGAGGCCATGTCTGTACATGCTAGGCTCGTCAAGTCAACCTAAGTGTATTGCGTGTGTTCTGAGGCCATGTCTGTACATGCTAGGCTCGTCAACACCCGTTGTATGCGAACGTTAGAATCTATCACACCCGATCATCACGTGGTGCTTCGAAACAACGAACCTTCGCAACGGTGCACAGTTAGGGGGAACACTTTCTTGAAATTATTATAAGGGATCATCTTACTTACTACCGTCGTTCTAAGCAAATAAGATGCAAAACATGATAAACATTACATGCAATCAAATAGTGACATGATATGGCCAATATCATTTTGCTCCTTTGATCTCCATCTTCGGGGCACCATCATCATCTTCGTCACCGGCATGACACCATGATCTCCATCATTGTGTCTTCATGAAGTTGTCACGCCAACGATTACTTCTACTTCTATGGCTAACGCGTTTAGCAACAAAGTAAAGTAATTTACATGGCGTTATTCAATGACACGCAGGTCATGAAAAATAATAAAGACAACTCCTATGGCTCCTGCCGGTTGTCAGACTCATCGACATGCAAGTCGTGATACCTATTACACGAATATGATCAATCTCATACATCACATATATCATTCATCACATCTTCTGGCCATATCACATCACATAGCACATGCTGCAAAAACAAGTTAGACGTCCTCTAATTGTTGTTGCAAGTTTTTACGTGGCTTGTATAGGTTTCTAGCAAGAACGTTTCTTACCTACGTAGAACCACAACGTGATATGCCAATTTCTATTTACCCTTCATAAGGACCCTTTTCATCGAATCCGTTCCGACTAAAGTGGGAGAGACAGACACCCGCTAGCCACCTTATGCAACTAGTGCATGTCAGTCGGTGGAACCTGTCTCACGTAAGCGTATGTGTAAGGTCGGTCCGGGCCGCTTCATCCCACAATACCGCCGAAACAAGATAAGACTAGTAGTGGCAAGAAGAATTGACAACATCTACGCCCACAACTGCTTTGTGTTCTACTCGTGCATAGTAACTACGCATAGGCCTGGCTCATGATGCCACTATTGGGGATCGTAGCAGAATTTTAAAAAAAAATTTTACGCATCACCAAGATCCATCTATGGAGTATACTAGCAACGAGGGGAAAGGAGTGCATCTACATACCCTTGTAGATCGCGAGCGGAAGCGTTCCAATGAACGAGGTTGATGTAGTCGTACTCGCCGTGATCCAAATCACCGATGACCGAGTGCCGAACGGACGGCACCTCCGCGTTCAACACACGTACGGAGCAGCGACGTCTCCTCCTTCTTGATCCAGCATGGGGGAAGGAGAGGTTGATGGAGATCCAGCAGCACGACGGCGTGGTGGTGGATGTAGCGGGATCCCGGCAGGGCTTGGCCAAGCACTAGCGGGAGGGAGAGGTGTTGCAGGGGGACAGGGAGGCGCCAGGTGCTGTGGTCTTGCTGCCCTCCCTCCCCCCCACTATATAT
>NC_057799.1:76074013-76091215 GCF_018294505.1 Triticum aestivum
GGGGAAAGGGGGGGTGGCTTCCCCCCCAAGTCATGTGGGGCGCCCCCCACCCCCAGGGTTTCCAACCCTAGGCGCAGGGGGAGGCCCAAGGGGGGCGCCCCAGCCCACTAAGGGCTGGTTCCCTTCCCCTTTCAGCCCATGGGGCCATCCGGGATAGGTGGCCCCACCCGGTGGACCCCCGGGACCTTTCCGGTGGTCCCGGTACAATACCTATAACCCCCAAAACTTTCCCGGTGGCCGAAAGTGGACTTCCTATATATAATTCTTCACCTCCACACCATTCCGGAACTCCTCGTGACATCCGGGATCTCATCCGGGACTTCGAACAACTTTCGGGTTTCCGCATACTCATATCTCTACAACCCTAGCGTCACCGAACCTTAAGTGTGTAGACCCTACGGGTTCGGGAGACATGCAGACATGACCGAGACGCCTCTCCGGTCAATAACCAACAGCAGGATCTGGATACCCATGTTGGCTCCCACATGTTCCACGATGATCTCATCGGATGAACCATGATGTCGAGGATTCAATCAATCCCGTATACAATTCCCTTTGTCAATCGACATGTTACTTGCCCGAGATTCGATCGTCGGTATCCCAATACCTTGTTCAATCTCGTTACCGGCAAGTCTCTTTACTCGTACCATAATGCATGATCCCGTGACTAACTCCTTAGTCACATTGAGCTCATTATGATGATGCATCACCGAGTGGGCCCAGAGATACCTCTCCGTCACACGGAGTGACAAATCCCAGTCTCGATCCGTGCCAACCCAACAGACACTTTCAGAGATACCCGTAGTGTACCTTTATAGTCACCCAGTTACGTTGTGACGTTTGGCACACCCAAAGCACTCCTACGGTATCCGGGAGTTGCACGATCTCATGGTCTAAGGAAAAGATACTTGACATTGGAAAAACTCTAGCAAACGAACTACACGATCTTTGAGCTATGCTTAGGATTGGGTCTTGTCCATCACATCATTCTCCTAATGATGTGATCCCGTTATCAATGACATCCAATGTCCATAGTCAGGAAACCATGACTATCTATTGATCAACGAGCTAGTCAACTAGAGGCTTACTAGGGACACGTTGTGGTCTATGTATTCACACATGTATTACGATTTCCGGATAACACAATTATAGCATGAACAATAGACAATTATCATGAACAAAGAAATATAATAATAACCATTTATTATTGCCTCTAGGGCATATTTCCAACACACTGGTCGCCGCACTAGGAGTATTGAAGAGATTCCTTGCCTTGTAAACCAGATGCAGACGAGTTCGGTGCCTTCTCCTCATGACGTCATTCGAAGCGTTCTGATCCAATGAAAGCCGGAAAGATTCAGCCTGAATCCGGTGTGCCTGAGCATCCAGAACCGCTTGTTCCACCGTCATCCTTGCATCCTCAGCTGCCATATCTTCCTTAGCTTGAGCTATCTGATCTCCCAATTTTGCAACTTCCGCATTGTGCTGATCCTGGTTCGCCGGGTTAACCACCGCCGTGAGCAGTGCTGTCAAAGCGTCTAATAAGTCGGACAAAACCTGAGCCGGCGGGCGCACAGGGCCTCCTGCCCCGGCTGCCGTTCCCACTACTAACCTGGAAACCATTACTGCAACCGTTGAAGAATTCTGAACTGACTACGTACCAGCCATAAATATCGCAACCCGGTTCGGTGGCTCATGGGGGTCCGGAATACTGTCGCCATCGGAACAACCCCCAAGCCTATCATCTTGCAATTGGTACAACAAATTAGTCTCGCCCGTGGATGACTCACCATCAGAATAGATGGCCGTCTCATCGCCAGACATGGATCCTTCCAACTCAGCCCCGTGGATAAATCCAACAAAGGCCCGCTTCATGGCAGGCCGAACCTGGGCGGATCGTGCACGCTGAGCCGTCTCGATGATGTCGGTGCAGATGTCCAGCTCAGGGCCCGGTTCCCCGATCTTGCCGATGAAGACGTGAATTCCACCGAAGGGGACCTGGTACCCGTACTCAATCGAGCCGGCGTCGGGGCCCCAGCCTGCATCGTCGATGTAGAGCTTGCCGCGACGACTCTTGGTCATCCGACCCACAGTGTATCCCTTGATCCCTACGAAGCTGCCCTTCAAGAACTCAAAACCACCATGCGCAGGCCCCATGGTGGGCGCCAACTGTCGTGGAGTTGTCACGGCAGATGTCCTAGTGAAAGGACTTAGTTGCGGAGCCGTAGCAACGAGGTTAGCTTAAAGGGGTTAAACGGGACAAAGGACACGAGGAGTTAATACCGGTTCGGCCCCTTGCGGTGAAGGTAAAGGCCTAATCCAGTTTGAGGTGGTATTGCTAGGGTTTCGATGACCAGGGAGCGAATACGCTTTGCCCGGCTCTCGATCTGTTGTTTCTTACCCTAAGCCACTACCGAGTCGTCCCCTTATATACACGGGTTGACGCCCTGCGGCCTACAGAGTCCCGGCCGGCTCATACAACGTGTCCGGCTCGGTGACCTATCTTACATGCCTTATAACACAAGTTTACATATACATGGCGGTTTACACTCGTGGGCCTTAAGCCGCCTTCGGGTTGGGCCCTCTAAACAAGCCTGTCTATGAACCACCATCTCTTACACACTCTTGGGCTTCATTATGATGATCCACCATAGGGATAACCCGGTCCCTCCTTGGTGGGTTATATCTGATAGTCATATCCCCAACAGGTGCGGAATTTTTTTAAATATTTTTTTAGATGGAGGTGAGGACACACGTATTTTTTTAAATGGAGGGCTATGCAAAGTGGCCCTCGCTGGT
Organism: Triticum aestivum; assembly: GCF_018294505.1. Lineage (NCBI taxonomy): Eukaryota > Viridiplantae > Streptophyta > Magnoliopsida > Poales > Poaceae > Triticum > Triticum aestivum. Next base: position 76,076,813 of record NC_057799.1, read on the forward strand.
AGGCAGCGGTGGTATTTTTTTCCTTTTTACTTCTTTTCAAGTTGGATGTGAGGATTTTTTCTGAGATATTATTTTGGATGGTGGCGAGGACCCCGTGTATTTTTTTAAATCAAAACATGCGCACAACTTCCTCTCAAGCGGCGCTGTTAAGAAACGGGAGACAAAGAAGTAAACGTGAATGGTATTTATGTTTTAATTCTGTTTCAGAATCTCTTACATTCAGTACAACTGTTTTAGTAATACTATTTTATGTTGAGTACCAACGTATTCTAGAACCTAATTCGTTGTAATATATTTCCACGTTTGTCACATGTCGAAATTAATTACGTCTATTTGCAATTGGGATTTTTAATTTCTTGCAAATATGGATGCAAAATTCAAAGTGATTTATTCGAATTGATGTATTGAGATCACAAGGTAGTGTGTAGATCTACTGCTTTGCACATTATCACCACTAATGTTTAAGACTACATTTTGTTATATTTGACATTATGATTGCTCAACAATGTGCTCTCCCGTAAATTTTATTAAGTTATGACATAAGGTACTAGAAATATGAGCATCTACTGATTTCATCAGATTATACTCTCTAGTATTGAAAGATGGACCCCAAAATTTATTTTGGGGAGTATCTACAAGGTGTCATGCTTAACAATTTGAAGTTCATACTAATGGTTTCAAGATAACTTCTTAAAATATCCATTAATTTTGTAAAATTCATTACAACACTAACCATAATTATCTCTGGTAACCGATGGCTAGAGAATTGAGGCATTCACCCTCAATGGCCACCACTACCCTACCTGGGTCATGGACATCATGATCGCTCTTGTGTCTCATGGGATAATGTGTGAAATCCAAGACCTGTCGGATTCTCCTACGGTTGAAGTCACACCACTAACAAAATAAACATGTTGCTTTATGCATCATAAGGCATTATATCGATCCAGGTCTCAGCATCTGGTTATTCTGTATTAGCAATCCTTGGGATACAAAGAACCTAAAGGGCAAAAGGTTTGAAGCTCACTTCAAACCTTCAACCTGACACCATAATGGAAGTTAGTTGTTTGCATGATGTTCTTCTAGAACCGAGCAATAAAATGACTATCTAGCTGCCACAGGACCCTATGAGCACGGAGAACGTGAAGGTTGAATATGCATCAACTAACATGTGTGAAGACTTTGTCTAGTCTCTCAATCTCCTGAGTGGTCAATAAAATTTATGTCCATTTCTGATGTTCTAATAAGATCATAACTATTGTTGTCATCATATATTGTATCAGCACATTGGTACAAATACATTTGTATATATTCTATATATCTGATGATGTTTTTCATATTGAAAATCTTCATGTCTCTATATATATAGATTTCTACGGGGGTCAATCTGATGAGAGACGATTTGTGCCATGTGAACATATGCACCATGGATTCTATACTCAGGGAAGTGAAATGTTTCCACTCTCGTTGAAAGAAAGGAAATATTTTTAAATCGCTAGACTTGATGAGGTATTTGTTGGCTCAACTCGAGTCATATTTATTGTCCCTGTGGTTACTCGAGTAACGTCAGGATGCTTTATTGCTTCCGGGTTTAACTCGTACCCTACTAAACTATAGACGTATCCGTCAAAATAGTTTCCATAGTGAAACTTATGATTACAACAAAAAGGAATATCTTCTCTTTAGCATATGCAACGGATATGGCAAGCACATTCTCTATGTATCATCATGGTTGTACTACACATACTACAAAACCTGTAGCACATGTTGCGTACGAGATAGTTTTCCAGAGTGTCTTTTGCATGACAAACTTGGCATTCTAGCTTTGGTCATCATTGACATTGGGTTGAAACCGAAACTATCAGCAATTCCAATGGTTTATGATTATTATGATGCTAAATACTAACAATATTTGGATTTTCTGTGCAGTACATGTGACACAGGGTGGCAAATTTTAAGGCTCACACACCTTAAAGTGTATGCTGAACCACTCAGACTCCTTGAATGCATCAAGTTGAGGAAAGTGGCTCTTCCCAACCATTGAGTAGACTACATGTATTCCATGGTTCTAAAAGACATATCAACATGATGGTCTTAAGTGTGTGCTTTATCCACATGAAACCATTGGCTCATTATCCTGACATCCATTTCAAGCAAACCGAATGGATAACATTGCAGAATTCTCCTTGAGTGCCTTCTTTATGGCCCTCGGATTGAAGTTTAGCAATTTGTCCTAATGTCTAGACTCAAAATGGTTTGGTAGAATCTCATCCAAAGAATTGAGCTCATTGCATGATCTTTACTTTGAAATCGCAACTTACAAACTTTACGTTGGAGTCATGCAGTCTTACACGCTCATGACCAAACTGCGTAATATTATTGCCCTCTATCTTTGATACGTGGAAATCTACCAAGTATTTCCCATCTGCAGTAATTCGGTTGCATAACGATATCACCACCCGGCATACATCATTGGTCCCTTAAGATATAGTTGGGATCTATGTGAGGAATAATTGTATTTCCGTCAATAACTCAAGCCCCTCGCATGTGGAGTTATTCAAGGCCAGTATGCTAATTCATTGAGGAACATTTCCAGGCATTAGGGGGAGATTTCAAGTACCATAAAGAATGTCAGGAAACTAGTGGAATGTTCAACACATTTTTGCCTCAAATCCACGTACTCAAAGATCTGAACTATGCGTTCAGAAGATTTGCAACACATTGCAAATAACCTGCTAGATTCATTTACTGATTATAAAGGTGTCACACAATCCTACAATCCTGCAAAAGTACGCCTGAAAGAGTGGAGGTACCAATTGTTGGGGAACGTAGCATGCAATTTCAAAAAAATTCCTACGCTCACGCAAGATCTATCTAGGAGATGCATAACAACGAGTGGGGAAGAGTATGTCCACATAACCTCATAGACCGAAAGCGGAAGCGTTAGTTTAACGCGGTTGATGTAGTCGAACGTCTTCTCGATTCAAAAGATCACATACCGAACGTACGGCACCTCTGAGTTCTGCACACGTTTAGCTCGATGACGTCCCTCGAACTCTTGATCTAGCAAAGTGTCGAGGGAGAGTTCCGTCAGCACAACGGCGTGGTGATGGTGATGGTGAAGTTATTCGTGCAGGGCTTCGCCTAAGCACTACGTGAATATGACTGGAGGCGTAAACTATGGAGGGGGGCGCCGCACACGGCTAGGAACAATTGTGTGTCTAGGAGGTGAAGGAAATATGCCCTAGAGGCAATAATAAATTTATTTTTTATTTCCTTATATCATGGTAAATGTTTATTATTCATGCTAGAATTGTATTAACCAGAAACATAATACATGTGTGAATACATAGACAAACAGAGTGTCACTAGTATGCCTCTACTTGACTAGGTCGTTTATCAAAGATGGTTAAGTTTCCTAAACAAGAGACATGAGTTGTCATTTGATAAACTAGATCATGTTATTAGGAGAATGATGTGATTGACTTGACCCATTCCGTTAGCTTAGCACTTGATCGTTTTTATTTTACCGCTATTGCTTTCTTCATGACTTATACATGTTCCTATGACTATGAGATTATGCAACTCCCGATTACCGGAAGAACACTTTGTGTGCTACCAAACGTCACAACGTAACTGGGTGATTATGAAGGTGCTCTATAGGTGTCTCCGATGGTACTTGTTGAGTTGGCATAGATCGAGACTAGGATTTGTCACTCCGATTGTCGGAGAGGTATCTCTGGGCCCTCTCGGTAATGCACATCACTATAAGCCTTGCAAGCAATGCAACTAATGAGTTAGTTGCGGGATGATGTATTATGGAACGAGTAAAGAGACTTGCCAGTAACGAGATTGAGCTAGGTATGAGGATACCGACGATCAAATCTCGGACAAGTAACATACCGATGACAAAGGGAACAACGTATGTTGTTATGCGGTTTAACCGATAAATATCTTCGTAGAATATGTAGGAACCAATATGAGCATCCAGGTTCCGCTATTGGTTATTGACCGGAGACGAGTCTCGGTCATGTCTACATAGTTCTTGAACCCGTAGGGTCCGCACGCTTAACGTTCGATGACGATCGGTATTATGAGTTTATGTGATTTGATGTACCGAAGGTAGTTCGGAGTCCCGGATGTGATCACGGACATGACGAGGAGTCTCGAAATGGTCGAGACGTAAAGATTGATATATTGGACGGCTATATTCGGACACCGCAAGTGTTCCGTGTAGTTTCAGAGAAAACCGGAGTGCCGGAGGGGTTCCTGGGGAAGTATTGGGCCTTAGTGGGCCTGACGGGAGAGAGAGGGCAGCAAACCAGGAGGTGGCGCGCCCCCTCCCATGTGGAGTCTGAATTGGACTAGGGGAGGGGGGCGCGGCCCCTCTTTTCCCTCTCCCTCTCCCTCTCTTTCCTTTCCCGTTCCCTCTTCTAGTTGGACTAGGAAAGGGGAGTCCTACTCCTACTAGGAGGAGGACTCCCCCTCCTTGGCACGGCCCAAGGGCCGGCCGGCCTCCCCCCTTGCTCCTTTATATACGGGGGCAGGGGGGCACCCTAGAACACACAAGTTGATTGTTCCAAGCCGTGTGCGGTGCCCCCTCCACCATAACCCACCTCGGTCATATCACAGCAGTGCTTAGGCAAAGCCCTGTGTCGGTAGCAACATCATCACCGTCATCACGCCGTCGTGCTGATGAAACTCTCCTGCAAAGCTCTGCTGGATCGGAGTTCGTGGGACGTCATCGAGCTGAACGTCTGCTGACTCGGAGGTGCCGTGCGTTCGGTACTTGGATCGGTCAGATCGTGAAGACGTACGACTACATCAACCGTGTTGTCATAACGCTTCCGCTTACAGTCTACGAGGGTACGTGGACAACACTCTCCCCTCTCGTTGCTATGCATCACCATGATCTTGCGTGTGCGTAGGAATTTTTTTGAAATTACTACGTTCCCCAACAGTGGCATCCGAGCCAGGTTTATGCGTAGATGTTATACGCACGAGTAGAACACAAGTGAGTTGTGGGCGATACTAGTCATACTGCTTACCAGCATGTCATACTTTGATTCGGCGGTATTGTTGGACGAAGCGGCCCGGACCGACATTACGCGTACGCTTACGCGTGACTGGTTCTACTGATGTGCTTCGCACACAGGTGGCTGGCGGGTGTCAGTTTCTCTAATTTTAGTTGAATCGAGTGTGGCTACGCCCGGTCTTTGTGAAGGTTAAAACAACATTAACTTGAAATATCATTGTGGTTTTGATGCGTAGGTAAGAACGGTTCTTGCTCAGCCCGTAGCAGCCACGTAAAACTTGCAACAACAAAGTAGAGGACGTCTAACTTGTTTTTGCAGGGCACGCTGTGATGTGATATGGTCAAGACATGATGCTAAATTTTATAGTATGAGATGATCATGTTTTGTAAATGAGTTATCGGCAATTGGCAGGAGCCATATGGTTGTCGCTTTATTGTATGAAATACAATCGCCATGTAATTGCTTTACTTTATCACTAAGCGGTAGCGATAGTCGTAGAAGCAATAGTTCACTACTAGGGAAAACCTTATACACAGAATCTTAACAGCAGCGCGGTTTAAAAACAAACGCTACTGCTAATTAGCAGTAGCGCGCTTGTTAAAACCGCGCTACTAATAACCCGGTAGCAGTAGCGCTCTAGGTGAAACAAGCGCTACTACTATAATTGCCACGGTGTTGCCTCCAGGCTAGATATAGTAGTAGCGCCCTTCCCTGGACGCGCTACTGCTAAAGTACGTAGTAGCAGCGTTTTTCTTCAAAACTCGTTGCTGCTAAGTATTGCACCTAATTAAGTTTAGTCTCATACTGCTAAGCGAACAAGGTGTTTACTGATGTCTACTACACAACCTTCTTCTTGTAGACGTTGTTGGGCCTCCAAGTGCAGAGGTTTGTAGAACAGTAGCAAATTTCCTTCAAGTGGATGACCTAAGGTTTATCAACCCGTGGGAGGCGTAGGAAGAAGATGGTCTCTCTCAAGCAACCCTGCAACCAAATAACAAAGAGTCTCTTGTGTCCCCAACACACCCGATACAATGGTAAATTGTATAGGTGCACTAGTTCGGCGAAGAGATGGTGATACAAGTGCAATATGGATGGTAGATATAGGTTTTTGTAATCTGAAAATATAAAAACAGCAAGGTAACTAATGATAAAAGTGAGCACAAATGGTATTGCAATGCTAGGAAACAAGGCCTAGGGTTCATACTTTCACTAGTGCAAGTTCTCTCAACAATAATAACATAATTGGATCATATAACTATCCCTCAACATGCAACAAAGAGTCACTCCAAAGTCACTAATAGCGAAGACAAACGAAGAGATTATTGTAGGGTACGAAACCACCTCAAAGTTATCCTTTCTGATCGATCTATTCAAGAGTCCGTAGTAAAATAATACGAAGCTATTCTTTCCGTTTGATCTATTATAGAGTTCGTACTAGAATAACACCTTAAGATACAAATCAACCAAAACCCTAATGTCACCTAGATACTCCAATGTCACCTCAAGTATCCGTGGGTATGATTATACGATATGCATCACACAATCTCAGATTCATCTATTCAAACCAACACAAAGTACTTCAAAGAGTGCCCCAAATTTTCTACTAGAGAGTCAAGGCGAAATTGTGTGCCAACCCCTATGCATAGGTTCATGGGTGGAACCCGCAAGTTGATCACCAAAACATACATCAAGTGGATCACGTGATATCCCATTGTCACCACAGATAAGCATGGCAAGACATACATCAAGTGTTCTCAAATCCTTAAAGACTCAATCCGATAAGATAACTTCAAAGGGAAAAATCAATCCATTACAAGAGAGTAGAGGGGGAGAAACATCATAAGATCCAACTATAATAGCAAAGCTCGCGATACATCAAGATCGTGCCGAATCAAGAACACGAGAGAGAGAGAGAGATCAAACACATAGCTACTGGTACATACCCTCAGCCCCGAGGGTGAACTACTCCCTCCTCGTCATGGAGATCGTCGGGATGATGAAAATGGCCACCGGTGAGGGATCCCCCCTCCGGCAGGGTACCAGAACAGGGCCCCGATTGGTTTTTGGTGGCTACAGAGGCTTGCGGCGGCGGAACTCCCAATCTATTCTGTTCCCCGATGGTTTTAGGGTATATTGGTATATATAGGAGAAGGAAGTCGGTAAGGGGAGCCACGAGGGGCCCACGAGGGTGGAGGGCGCGCCCAGGGGGGTGTGCGCGCCCATGCCTCATGCTCTCCTTGTTGATTCCCTGACGTGCACTCCAAGTCTCCTGTATTGCTTACTTTCCAAAGATAACTTTTCCGAAGGTTTCATTCCGTTTGGACTCCGTTTGATATTCCTTTTCTGCGAAACACTGAAACAAGGGAAAAACAGAAACTGGCACTTGGCTCTGGGTCAATAGGTTAGTCCCAAAAGTAATATAAAAGTGCATACTAAAGCCCATTAAACATCCAAGATGGATAATATAATAGCATGAATACTTCATAAATTATAGATACGTTGGAGACGTATCAGCATCCCCAAGCTTAATTCCTGCTCGTCCTCGAGTAGGTAAATGATAAAAGAAAGAATTTATGAAGTGTGAATGCTAGCAGGTGCACAAGTTTGATCAATGATAATTTCAATCACCTTTTCTAGCATCATTATATGTCATAACAGTAGCTCAACTGATAGAACTTTTCATGATCAAGTAACATGCTATTCACATGTTAAAGTATAGATCATAAACTTTCTTGAAAACTAACAAACCGCATTCTCAGTCATCAAACAATTGCAATTCATCTTATTTTCAGGAAGAGTCTATGTCAGAGCTTTGATTCAGCAAACTTCACAGACTCAACTATCATTTAGTCATCCATGATTGCTACCACTCAAAGCATATTTTTAGAACAAATAGTATTCATCGAACACAGAGAAAGATAGGGGCTTAATGTTTCGCCTCCCAACCTTTTACCTCAAGGGTAATGTCAATAGTAATAATTCATGCTCAAATGTATTTGAATGGCCATATATGCCTAGATCTTTCCATCACATGATGCTTTCCAACTAAAGAGTAGGTTGGAATGAGAAGGAATACTACTGACTCTTGCATAAAAGTAAAAGATAGGCCCTTCGCAGAGGGAAGCAGGGATTTGCAGAGGTGCCAGAGCTCGAAGAAAAACAGAGATGAAAATAATTTTGAGAGGTATGCTTTCATGGTCAACATAACGACCAAGAGTTCCCAATATCTTCCATACTACATACATTATAGGCGGTTCCCACACAGAAAGGTAAAGTTTTTACTCCCCCTCCACCAACATTCACACTCCACGGCTTGTTCGAAACAACGGGTGCCGTCCAACTATCAACAATCCAGGGGGAGTTTTGTTTAAATTATTTGCGAATTTGTTTTTGATCTTTTGATCATAGGACTGGGCATCCCAGTTACCAGCCATTTTCTCGTGAATGATGAGCGGAGTCCACTCATCATGAGAATAACCCACCTAGCATGGAAGATACTGCTAGCCCCTAGTCGCTACATGAGCGATTCGGGCATACAAAACAGATTATTATTTGAAGGTTTAGAGTTTGGCACATGCAAATTTACTTGGAATGGCAGGTAAATACCGCATATAGGTAGATATGGTGGACACTCATGGAAGCAACTTGGTTCAAGGAATTTGGAGGCACAAGCAGTATTCCCGCTTAGTACAGATATTTAGGCTAGCAAAAGATTCTAAATAGCAAGCACCACATGTTAGAGGATCCATAACAATATAACTTCTATACAAATATACCCAAGCATAACTCATTATGTTGTCTTCCTTGTCCAACTTCAACTAATTTGCTCAGGTTTGAAAATAATTAATGGGGCTCACAATCATAGAAGATGTCCAAGATAGTATATTTATATGTGAAATCTCTCTGCCTTCAATATTCTTTCATGAATTGTTCAAGTGACCAATACAATGTTTGCTAACCTTCAATAAATTTACCACCTCTACTTCTTATATGTGAAGGCATTACTCCCCATGGGAAAGGCATATGAAACATATATAATTTCAGATTTATGACATTCAAATCATTCAACCATTTACTCATAGGATATAAGTGAAGCACACGAGTAAATGACAAACTACTCCAAAAAGATATAAGTGAAGATCAATGAGTAGTTAAATAATTATGTAGCTATGTGAAGACTCTCTCTCATTTAAGAATTTCAGATCTTGGTATTTTATTCAAACAGCAAGCAAAGCTAAAGAAAATAAAATGACGCTCCAAGCAAAACACATATCATGTGGTGAATAAAAATATAGCTCCAAGTAAAGTTACCGATGAACGAAGACGAAAGAGGGGATGCCATCCGGGGCATCGCCAAGCTTAGATGCTTGGTTATCCTTGAATATTACCTTGGGGTGCCTTGGGCATCCCCAAGCTTAGGCTCTTGCCACTCCTTATTAGATAGTCCATCGAATCTTTACCCAAAACTTGAAAACTTCACAACACAAAACTTAACAGAAAACTCGTAAGCTCCGTTAGGGAAAGAAAACAAAACACCACTTCAAGGTACTGTAATGAACTCATTATTTATTTGTATTGGTGTTAAATCTACTGTATTACAACTTTTCTATGGTTTATAAACTATTTTACTAGCCATAGATTCATCAAAATAAGCAAACAACACACGAAAAACAGAATCTGTCAAAAACAGAACAGTCTGTAGTAATCTGTATCAAACGTATACTTCTGAAACTCCAAAATTTTTAAAGTAAACTGTTGGACCTGAGGAATTTGTCTAGTAATCATCTGCAAAAAGAATCAACTAAATAGCACTCTCCAGTAAAAAGTTTTAGCTAATCTCGTGAGCGCTAAAGTTTCTGTTTTTTACAGCATGATCATAAAGACTTCACCCAAGTCTTCCCAAAGGTTCTACTTGGCACAAACACTAATTAAAACACAAAACCACATCTAAACAGAAGATAGATGGATTATCTATTTCTAAACAGAACCAAAAAGCAAGAAACTAAAATAAAATTGGGTTGCGTCCCAACAAGCGCTAACGTTTAACGCCCCTAGCTAGGCATGATGATTTCAATGATGCTCACATAAGACATAAGAATTGAAACATGAAGAGAGCATCATGAAGAATATGACTAGCACATTTAAGTCTAACCCACTTCCTATTCATAGGGATTTTGTGAGCAAACAACTTATGGGAACAATATTCAACTAGCATAGGAAGGCAAAACAAGCATAACTTCAAAACTTTAAGCACATAGAGAGGAAACTTGATATTATTGCAATTCCTACAAGCGTATGTTCCTCCCTCATAATAACTTTCAGTAGCATCATGAATGAATTCAACAATATAACCAGCACCTAAAGCATTCTTTTCATGATCTACTTGCATAGAAATTTTACTACTCTCCACATAAGCAAAATTCTTCTCATTCGGAATAGTGGGAGTATCATAAGAAACTTGAATACTATAAATTGTTTCCACATTAAAAGAGTAATGTTCAGAAAAAGGGTAATCATAATCATGACAAGTTTTATAAATATAATCATCACTAATTTTTATAGCATAAGTTTCATCACAATAATCATCATAAGTAGCAATTTTGTTCTCATCATAATCAATTGAAACCTCTTATGAAATAGTGGATTCATCACTAAATAAAGTCATGACCTCTCCAAATCCACTTTCATAATTATCACAATAAGATTCAACATCCTCCAAAATAGTGGGATCACTACTTCCTAAATTGACACTCTTCCAAACCCACTTTCATCAATATAATCATCATAAGTAGGAGGCATGCTATCATCATTATAAATTTGCATATCAAAACTTGGGAGGCTAATAACATCATCTTCATTAAACATAGCATCCCCAAGCTTGGGACAAACATTAATTTCAGCAAATATATTCTCAAATATGTCATCCTCATCAAACATAGCTTCCCCAAGCTTGGGCCTTTTCATATCATAAGCATAATCATTCTCATCATTAATAGTATGGATAGCACCAATATTATAGCAATTATCATCATCACAATGAGTAGTAGGAGCAACATCATTTGGGAGGGATACCTTTTTACCTTTGCTTCTCCGTTTTTTATTTTTCTTCTTCACATCATGTGCGGGTTTATCCCTCTTTTTTGAGCTCCTTACTGATGAGATTGGTTGAATTGAAAGCTCCTCCTCGTTACCTGATTCATCATAAGAAATAATAGGAGGATATTGGGGAGTCTCTTCCCTTTCATTAGTGTTCTCTTCATCTTCTATTTGCTTTATTTTCTTTATGTAATTGGCAATATAAGGATTTTCAATGCAATTCACTGCACAATACATATAAATTTCCTCTAGATCAAAATTAAGAAGTTTATAACGGGCAAATTCTGGAAGATAGTTAGTTATATGTTTCATTTCTTCATATCCCATAAGCAAACTAAGTTCATTATAATGTGCAAGGGAAATCAAGTCATCACAATTTTTGGACACGATTAGATCATGAAACAATTTGCATCAGATAGTTAAATGACCCCGTTCATTGCAAAGTTCACAAGTACGGCTAAGAAAATTTAAATTTTCAGCACAAACATCTAGCCTTTCTTGCAACAATTTAGTTTCTAAATGCCTATGCCTCTTGCAATATCTATCTTCCCTATTTGGTGTGTACATGCAAACCCAATGCACTCCACAAAAATTGACATGTTTATAGGAGACATTTTCATCATAACTAGTGCAATCGTCATTAGTACTATGGATATTCAAGGAGTTCATACTAACAACAATGCAATCATGCTCATCATTCAAAGATTTAGTGCCAAACATTTTAATGCATTCTTCTTCTAACACATTGGCACAATTTTCCTTCCCGTCATACTCTCGAAAGATATTAAAAAGATGAAGCGTATGAGGTAAACTCAATTCCATTTTTTGTTTTTTTTGTAGTTTCTTTTACAAACTAAATTAGTGCTAAAACAAGAAAAAAAAGATTCGATTGCAAGATCTAAAGATATACCTTGAAGCACTCACCTCCCCGGCAACGGCGCCAGAAAAGAGCTTAGTTGACGGGGTATGAGTGCCGCTTACCTAGCCTCCCCGGCAACGGCGCTAGAAAAGAGCTTGATGTCTACTACACAACCTTCTTCTTGTAGACGTTGTTGGGCCTCCAAGTGCAGAGGTTTGTAGGACAGTAGCAAATTTCCCTCAAGTGGATGATCTAAGGTTTATCAATCCGTGGGAGGCGTAGGATGAAGATGGTCTCTCTCAAGCAACCCTGCAACCAAATAACAAAGAGTCTCTTGTGTCCCCAACACACCCAATACAATGGTAAATTGTATAGGTGCACTAGTTCGGCGAAGAGATGGTGATACAAGTGCAATATGGATGGTAGATATAGGATTTTGTAATCTGAAAATATAAAAACAGCAAGGTAACTAATGATAAAAGTGAGCACAAACGGTATTGCAATGCTAGGAAACAAGGCCTAGGGTTCATACTTTCACTAGTGCAAGTTCTCTCAACAATAATAACATAATTGGATCATATAACTATCCCTCAACATGCAACAAAGAGTCACTCCAAAGTCACTAATAGCGGAGAACAAACGAAGAGATTATTGTAGGGTACGAAACCACCTCAAAGTTATCCTTTCTGATCGATCTATTCAAGAGTCCGTAGTAAAATAACACGAAGCTATTCTTTCCGTTCGATCTATTATAGAGTTCGTACTAGAATAACACCTTAAGACACAAATGAACCAAAACCGTAATGTCACCTAGATACTCCAATGTCACCTCAAGTATCCGTGGGTATGATTATACGATATGCATCACACAATCTCAGATTCATCTATTCAAACCAACACAAAGTACTTCAAAGAGTGCCCCAAATTTTCTACCGGAGAGTCAAGACGAAAACATGTGCCAACCCCTATGCATAGGTTCATGGGCGGAACCCGCAAGTTGATTACCAAAACATACATCAAGTGGATCACGTGATATCCCATTGTCACCACAGATAAGCACGGCAAGACATACATCAAGTGTTCTCAAATCCTTAAAGACTCAATCCGATAAGATAACTTCAAAGGGAAAAATCAATCCATTACAAGAGAGTAGAGGGGGAGAAACATCATAAGATCCAACTATAATAGCAAAGCTCGCGATACATCAAGATCGTGCCGAATCATGAACACGAGAGAGAGAGAGATCAAACACATAGCTACTGGTATATACCCTCAGCCCCGAGGGTGAACTACTCCCTCCTCATCATGGAGATTGCCGGGATGATGAAAATGGCCACCAGTGAGGGATCCCCCTCCGGCAGGGTACCAGAACAGGGTCCCGATTGGTTTTTGGTGGCTACAGAGGCTTGCGGCGGCGGAACTCCCGATCTATTCTGTTCCTCGATGGTTTTAGGGTATATTGGTATATATAGGCGAAAGAAGTCGGTAAGGGGAGCCACGAGCGGCCCACGAGGGTGGAGGGCACGCCCAGGGGGGTGGGCGTGCCCCCTGCCTCGTGCTCTCCTCGTTGATCCCCTGACGTGCACTCCAATTCTCCTGTATTGCTTTCTTTCCAAAAATAACTGTTCCGAAGGTTTCATTCCCTTTGGACTCTGTTTGATATTCCTTTTCTGCGAAACACTGAAACAAGGGAAAAAACAGAAACTGGCACTAGGCTCTGAGTCAATAGGTTAGTCCCAAAAGTAATATAAAAGTGCATAGTAAAGCCCATTAAACATCCAAGATGGATAATATAATAGCATGAATACTTCATAAATTATAGATACGTTGGAGACGTATCATTTACCACCTTAAATATGTTACTTCTCAAACTATCTCGAGCACTTGGTCTTCATTGAACTATATGTGTAGGATTTGTGGCTGCAATATGAATCTTCACCAGTAGTTATACAGGTACTGTGAGGATTCATGTTGACTATTTAGATTCTACACAAAAAGATCAATGATGACCAACGTATATTTTTGATGCGTGCTTAGACTTAGGAGTAGCGTTTTTCTCTAAAACGCGCTATAGCTAAATTAGCTATAGCGCATTTCCTAAAGTGCGCTACTGCTAGTTCGACTTAACCACCCGCCGGCTCAAAATTTCACTAAGTCCTGCTTCCCCCCTCTCTCCTCCCTGTTCCCCTAACTCCTCTGTCGCCGCCGCCCGAGCCCGAGCCTGCCCTCACCACCGCCGCCCGAGGCCGCCCTCAACCTCACCGCCGCCGCTCTCGACCTCACCGTCACCGCCCTCGACCTCACCGCCGCCGCCCGAGCCCGTCCAGGACCGCCGCCTCCCGATCCCGAGCCCGCCCTCGCTGCCCCTACCTCTCCATCACCGAGCACCTCCCCGCCACCATCTCTCCCCTC
>NC_057799.1:76091589-76120441 GCF_018294505.1 Triticum aestivum
TAATATAACTAGTGGAACTACTTTATTTTTAGAAAGAACTAGTTTTTTCTATTTATAGTAAGTTTATATTTAGTAAGAACTAGTTGAATTAATAGAACTAGTTGAACATGTCATATTTGTTGTTGTTTTTTTAGTTTAAGCAATTATTCGGGATGTATTAGTGATAACTTATAGGGTTTTTGGTTTTGCAGAATTCAAGGAGCCCCTCCATCATCCCCGCCGTCGTCCCCGTCACCGACCCCCTCCGACCTCGAGGTGAGACCAGCCAAATCTCCATGTCAATATGAGTCCTATAAGATATATATGATGTAGATAAAAACATGTATATCTTGTGTTGCTCAAATAGGATATGTGGTTGCCCAAGTGGCCGGTCATGTTCAGGTTACACCTCCGAGTGGCCTATGTTTTGCCGGAGTGTTGATTAATTTCTGTTCCGGCAAATTTCAGGTGCTCGATATGTCCTTTTTTTTAGCAAAGGTCATGCCGGATTTTTTCGTGAATTCTGTCATGACTTGTGCTAGAATATGTAGGAAATATCGAGTGGCCTGGATTTTCTTGAAAAATAATGATCTAATTTAGGTTTTTTAGTACATATATTTAATTGTACAAGTTTAATCTTTGAATTATGAACGTAGGAAATGTCTTACTCGGACGACGAAAGACTCCTGGGGGAGTGCAGCTGGTGCCACGACGATCGAGGTCTGTGCGACAGGTGCCCTCACCTGGACGAAGATTGGCGCTTCAGCATTAAGCTCGAGGAGACCTTCGACGTTGAAACTGTACGCAACGACGACAAGTGTTTTTTTGTAATTAAGCACGACTTCAACTATTTCAACGTCTAATTTTCATCTTTTACTATTCGACTAGCTTATCCCATGCCATGCAAGACGCTATGTCTTGGAGAGGATGGGTTTTGAAGACCATGAGAATTTTGAAACAAAGAAAATACACCTAAGGACCCATCATGATATGGATTTTGAAGTTAATCTGTACAATTCTCAGAGCGTAACCCATTTTGGTTGCCAAAATTGGGAAGCAGTTTGCAAAAGGTATGGTTTTTATGAGGGTATGATTGTCACCATGGATCTTGGTGATCCTGACATCGAGCAAAACAATATGGACATTTGGGTCCTTGTTGATACGCTTCTGATTCTACCGCTATGTGAGTTTCTCAAACATAGTTATTAACTAATTTATATTGTTTATTTCAAAATAGTTGACAGCTTATTTCCATTGACAGCTTATTTTCATTCTTCAAAGAATGTGCGGAAGATGGTAGACAAAACCCACTACACCGATGGCTCCGAATTAACTTATAAGAAGAAAAATCATCTGATCGCATTTTGTACTTACTTTGAGAATTACAATACCTATTATCGAACTCCTCCAAATGATGGTAATACGTGCCACTAGTGCACGTGTTGAACCATGATAACTTCTATGGAGATACCCTGGTAAGATTTTTTACTATTACGACATCCGTGCATCTTTTGCATACTTCTAAAACTAGTACATCATTGCTAACTACGAAGTTATTACTATGTTTTTCAAGAGAAAATCCCGATGGATTGTGTGCCTCATCTGATGTATCAGAATGGTCGCCTTGAAGTTCTGAACATACAGCCAGGTCATCCTACGGATCTCACCTGTGCATATCGGATTTCTAAAACCGGTGAACACATGCTAATCCAAGAATGGAAAAATGTTTGGACATTCGTAAGGAGGTTCTTGGAAGCAACATTAAGCGAAAGGCAAGAATTGGAGACAGGATAATCTCCATTCTCCATAATGGAGAGTCAGGGGCTATCTTGTTTTTTGCTATTTTACCTTAGAGAATATAGTAGGTCCTAAGAGAATGTAGTAGGTCCTATGAGGTACAATATGTTTATTATGTGATACAATGTGTTAGAGTTGATGATGAGGAGTAGTTGTGATTATGACTAGTGACCAATTTGCTATGTGATGTTGAAAACGATGATCATGAGGAGGTGTTATATTACAATGATGTATTATGATGATAAGTTGTTCATGATATGATGATGATGATATTTATTATATCATTGGGTGAAAGAACCGCGGATGAGTTTCAAGTGGATGTCCATCCACTTGAAACTAGTCCGCGGTTCTTTCACCTCGTGATGTAATAACTCATTATGATGTAAAAACAATCTCTAAATTCCTGTTGTATGAAAACTTGTATAAAGGTGTATGAATACAACATGAAATAAAAAAGAAATAAAATATGAAATAATAGTAGTAGCGCGGGCAGGGAGAAGCGCTACTAGTAATTACCAGTTGCGCTCTTCTGAGAAAGTGCTACTACTAGGTTGATATAGCAATAGCGTGGGTTAACGCTCGCTACTGCTAACCTTTAGCTGTAGCGCCGTACCAGTAGCGCTCCTGCGCGCGCTACTGATAGGCCTAAAACCCGTGCTGCTGCTAGGCTTTTCCCTAGTAGTGGTTGGCAACACGACAACGATGCTACGATGGAGATCAAGGTGTCGCACCGGTGACAATTGTGATCATGATGGTGCTTTGGAGATGGAGATCAAAGGCACAAGATGATGATAGCCATATCATATCACTTATATTGATTGCATGTGATGTTTATCTTTTATGCATCATATTCTGCTTTGATTGACGGTAGCATTATAAGATGATCTCTCACTAAATTTCATGGTACAAGTGTTCTCCCTGAGTATGCACCATTGCCAAACTTCGTCGTGCCGACACACCACGTGATGATCGGGTGTGATAAGCTCTACGTTCATATACAACGGGTGCAAGCCAGTTTTGCACACGCAGAAATACTCGGGTTAAACTTGACGAGCCTAGCATATGCAGATATGGCCTCGGAACACTGAGACCGAAAGGTCGAGCATGAATCATATAGTAGATATGATCAACATAATGATGTTCACCATTGAAAACTACTCCATCTCACGTGATGATCGGACATGGTTTAGTTGATATGGATAACGTGATCACTTAGATGATTAGAGGGATGTCTATCTAAGTGGGAGTTCTTAAGTAATTTGATTAATTGAACTTTAATTTATCATGAACTTAGTACCTGATAGTATTTTGCATGTCTATGTTGTTGTAGATAGATGGCCCGTGCTGTTGTTTCGTTGAATTTTAATGCGTTCCTTGAGAAAGCAAAGTTGAAAGATGATGGTAGCAATTACACGGACTGGGTCCGTAACTTGAGGATTATGCTCATTGCTGCACAGAAGAATTACGTCCTGGAAGCATCGCTGGGTGCCAAACCCATTGCAGGAGCAACACCAGATGTTATGAACGTCTGGCAGAGCAAAGCTGATGACAACTCGATAGTTCAGTGTGCCATGCTTTACGGCTTAGAACCGGGACCTCAACGACGTTTTGAACGTCATGGAGCATATGAGATGTTCCAGGAGTTAAAGTTAATATTTCAAGCAAATGCCCGGATTGAGAGATATGAAGTCTCTAATAAGTTCTACAGCTGCAAGATGGAGGAGAATAGTTCTGTCAGTGAGCATATACTCAAAATGTCTGGGTATAACAATCACTTGATTCAACTGGGAGTTAATCTTCCGATTGATATTGTCATTGACAGAATTCTTCAATCACTGCCACAAAGCTACAAAAGCTTCGTGATAAACTATAACAAGCAAGGGATGGATAAGACAATTCCCGAGCTCTTCGCGATGCTAAAGGCTGCGGAGGTAGATATCAAGAAGGAGCATTGTCGTGGAATTGTCACGGCAGATGTCCTAGCGAAAGGACTTAGTCGTGGAGCCATCGTAACGGGTTAGCTTAAAGGGGTTAAACCGGACAAGGGACACGAGAGTTTATACTAGTTCGGCCCCTTACGATGAAGGTAAAATCCTACGTCTAGTTGTGATGGAATTGCTGGGGTTTCGATGATCAGGGAGCAAATATGCTTTGCCTGAATCTCGAGTTGTTATCTGTTGTCCCTGAACCGCCGCCGGGTCGTGCCTTTATATACACAGGTCGACGCCCGCCGGCTTATAGAGTCCCGATGCCGGTTTATACACATACCGGCTCGGTCTCTACTCTGTCATATCTTACAATACAAGCTATGTACTATATGGCGGTTTATAACTATAGGCCTTAATCTACCTTTGGGCCTCAGGCCTTCGAGTCTCTGTAGTAAGCCGCTTTATTCCCTGTCTTCATGGGCTTTTAAGCATAAACAATCCATTATGGGGATAACCCGGCTTCCGTGGCCGGTTTACACCTAGTAGTAATATCCCCAACATTAGGCCCCAGATTGATTTGAACTGGTTCATGTCAATCTCCAAAACCTTGAGAAAATTTCTTCCATATCTTCGCATAAATCTTGTAAACTGCCATGACGTCATCATCCAGAATCATCATAAACCGCCATGACGTCATTTGTCATTTTAAATGGTATATTCCTCACCTTCATTAATGAGCCTCCGATAATCGAGGCGACAAATCTGTCACATGTCCATTTGTTAAGCTCCTCGATTCTCGCGCTTGACCCTTATCCTTTCGTCCTTATAAATACGGCCGAGGGCCCTTTCCATCTCTCCCTTTTCCTCTTCAAGTCTTCTTCTTCCTCGCGACGCCTCAGCGCCCGAACTCCGCCGCCGCCGTCGACCTTCGCGTCTACACCAACCCAGGCCGCTGCATCAACCTGTTTTGACCAGAGAACTGCGACGCACCTCCGCTGTTCAGCAGCACCAGTAAGTATTCCTCTCCTCGAACGTCAGATCTGCATTAGGGTTTCCACTGTTCATCAGTGTTCTTCACCGTTCATCTTTCCTTTCCTAGATCGCATAGTTTTGATCCGAATCTGATAGCAAAGGCGAGCTTCAGTAGTTTAGCGCCCCTTTTAATCCTCAAAAAGCACCCTTTCCTGCATAAGATCCCATCCAAGCATATGTGTTCTTCCACTGTCACGGCTTTAGGTTAGATTTATTTCCTCTTTTTAGAACTGTGGCAGATCTAGATTTATATCACCGATTTGTGAAATCTGTTTGCACCATACTTAGAAATTTTTGCAAATGTGTAGCCTCTTTACCATTGTGGGTGGTTTATCCGTGAACCTATGATAACTCATCATATACCATTAGCCCTCTATTAAACCGCCAACCTGTTTTAAACCGGATATTGTACTTCCATCATTGCACCGGTTTATAAGTTATAACCATGAACTTTAAACCGGATATTGTGCTTTTTTCCAGCTTGTCACCAAAAATGGCCAAACAATTCTTTTCCTGTAATTGGGTTCCTTCCCGGGTTACGGAAACGCAGCTGGCTGGTTATGTTGCAACGGGCGCTTTAGCAAGTAAGAACACTATCCATTGGCGAGTCCTCGGCCTAGAATCTCCTCCTGAACCCCAAGACGGAGAAGTTATTGTATTTGTTGATCACCTAAGCCGAGGCTTCACTCCTCCCGGATCAAAATTCTTCCGTGACGTGCTTGCCGCCTTTCAAATCCATCCCCAAGACATCGGTCCAAACTCCATATCCAATATTTGTGACTGGCAAGTATTCTGTGAGGTATACCTACAAGAGGAGCTTACTGTTGATCTGTTCCGGGATTTCTTTTATCTAAACCGCCGTACTGAGTTTACGGATGGCCCCAATACTGAACTGGGCGGGGTTTCAATTCAGAAGAGGAGAGATGTTGATTTCCCTCATGCCAAGCTTCATAGTCATCCTAAGGACTGGAATCAGACTTGGTTCTACTGCGCAACACAACTCCAGTCAATGAAAATCCTTTGCCGGGTTACCGTCCACACCGGCTTACCCAAACTCATCCCTTTCCTCAGCGGTTGACGGCCCAAGAGCGAGCAAAATATGCCCCTCAACTAGCCAAGCTCAGAGCGTTTATTGCAAATGGGCTGACAGGCGTGGATTTTGTCCGACGCTGGGTTTCATGGAGCATTTTACCTTTAAGCTGGCGGCCTGGTTTAATGTGTGAATACACAGGGGATCTGAAAGACCCGCAACGCCATATTGACATCCAGCTGACTGATGATGAACTCACTGAAGCTGTTAAAAAGATGCTTAATGAACCAATAGATGCATGTAGCAAAACCGGGCTCAGTCCTTTCTATGCTGCCAATAAACTGCCAAAGGTATAATCTTCCGTATTTCTGCCTTTAATCATCCTTTGTTAAAAAATTTCCTTTGAGGACTTATTATTTGTCTATACAGGCCGATGATCCATTCTGGAAGAGAAAATCACAAGATAAACCGATAAAGAATCCTCGGATTAAGATCAAGGCTTCAAAAAAGCCTGCAAAAAGAAGGAACGTTGAACCGTCCGAGCCTATTATTGATGATGATCCGGATTCAGAGGTAGAACTTGACTCTCTCAGTTCACTTTTTATACACCTTATTGACAATGATCATTCTCAGGATGAAGCGGAAGCCAACCATGCGGATGAGGTAACTATTCTTTCTTCTGATTCTGATCCTGTGCCAGTACCAAGAATCCGTCGAGCCATTCGGAAAGTAAAATTTTCATGCCCTCTTTCTTATGTGGACCCGCACTTTCTTTTAAAGACACAGTAGCATGAAGCTCGCCGCACAACTCGACATAGCGGCCAAGTGGTGTCCTCCTCCGGTTTACCAAATTCGCCGGTTCGCAAACGCCGCCAAGAGGTTGCTTATACTCCTGACACCCTTTACCCTAAGGCGGGTTACATCTGATATCCTCTTAATCCGTCTGACTCAAATTATCAGGGAACTTCCCATTCATCGTCCGGCGAGTCGTCAGCGACACAACTTCCTCCTCTGCAAACCGTCCCTGGGTAAGCATAACATACTTTTAACTTTTTGGTCTTGCATCATATTGTCATATCGATCTCCGTGTCTGCCCTTTTTCAGTGCTAAAGCCAGACCAAGCAAGAAGGCTAAATTGAACAAGCCAACCGACCATGAACCGGCTACCGAGCTGGAGAAAACCCCAGGGGCTATTGACCCGGAGGCTGACACTGTTACTGATAATCCGGAACTTCAAGCAACCGACACGCTTGTTGAACCAGTGGATAATAATCCGACAAGCCAGTCAGGTGATCCATTAAGTCCAATTGTTGATCTGCCGAGTCTGGCTAAAGCATCCGATAAACCGCCAAGCCCTGCCAAAACTACGGACGACGATGTTGTCGTAACTGGCCTTGGTTTCCGCTCCCCTGGTCGTCCTGTCGCGTTATCAAAGCATAGCGCCAAAGAAGACATTTCTGCTATGAATAAGGGGAAATGGAAGTCCGAGTTATCCAATTATACCAACCTCAGCGCTGAAGACCTTCATTCTGGTTTTTTAAACCGCCTGTATACAAGCCGCGACTTTGAAGTCGGTTTAGTAGGCCTGATGAAGGAGCGGTATGAGGTAAATGTCACTTTCCCTTTGCATAAATATTCCAAAAGTCCCTTTGTTATAACTGGTCTAACGTATCAACTCTAGCAGCCCCCAAGGGCCGGTGCATAACATTGGTTTGAACCGGGTCTTGAATCGATATTTGCATTTTGCTGGTGTAGCCCCCATGAACCAGCTTATATCCTTTTAGAATGAACCGGTACATCCTACTAATCTCACCACTTAGAATAATGACAACCCATCTGAATCCGAATGAATACGCATTAGCCCCCGAGTGTCAAGCAGATAACTTGTTATGTGTTTGAGACTTTAAAGTAATAGCTGATAAGAAGCAATCCGCATTAGCCCCCAAGTGTCAAGTAGATAACTTGTTATGTGGTTGAGACTTCAATGTTGTAATGCTAACTTATTATCTGTATGGTTGCAGGCTGAGTTGTCCAAAAAAGACTCCCAAATCACTGATCTCCAAGGAAACATCAAGTCTCAGGTGGACGAAACTTGCAAAGTTAAGAGCGAGTTGACCACCACTTTAACAACCATGGAGCAGCTGAAGGAATTCTTCAAAGGTGAATGGGCAGATTGGGTAACTGAAAAGACCACCTTGTTAAAGCGGGTAGAAGATGCGGAGAACGCCCTTAAACAGGCCATAGAAGAGCTGAGCCGCCTGAGCGGCAGATTGATGCTATGACCTCTGCCATCTTTGGTAACAACCTCTTCACCAATCTATAACAACACCAGCTATAAAAACTTCTGGTTTAATAAAAATTGGATCCTTTTGCAGGTAGCCGTGTTACTCATCTTGGCACAGATATGCGCAAAAGATTGAAGGTCGTCTATACTTTGGCAGAGCAGCTTTATACCGGCGCGCAACGGGCCATATGCACAGCTTCTAATAACCATCTGCCACCGTCGCTAATCAAGGAAACACTGGAAAAATTGTCTATGATGCCTGCCCGGATTGTGGAATTGAAGAAATCCGCTGCTAGGTCCGGTGCCCTTACTGCACTGACGCGCGCCAAGGCCTGGATCTCTGACCTTGATCCAGAAGACGTTGGTAACGGTTACCCGAGTCAAAAAGAGGACGGTTCAGAATTCAGCAATGATGATCTCTGGGCTATCACGAGAGAGATGCGACCACTGGCAAGTAAATTGGCTGAAGATGCTAACTTTTCAATTTATCAGAATGTATATGATGCCAGCGGCAAGTGAATAAGTGCTCCATCTTATGATGTGGAAAATCTGATCCCGCCGATCCGTAAGTACACTTACGCTCCTGATGTTGAACCGTCTGATCTGATACATGATGAAGCTGTCTTTCAAGCCTTAACAGGGATTGATTGGACAACTATTAACTTCCAGCCATTGGGTGGAGAGAAGGAGGATGAACCGGCGCAGGAAGATCCGCAACCTTCACATCAACCTGAAGCAGAATCATAATCCGGAACCCGGTTTAATTTGTTCCTTTTGTTATCCTTGAAAAACAATCATTCTTTTGGGCAGTCGAAACGCCTTGTAATAGGCTAGCTTGAACAGCTGATCTGATATGCCATCGTGCATACTTTTTGCACACAATATTATTAATCCATCATGCTATATCTGCTTATGATCTTTATCGGTTTTATACAGCCCTGTTTCTGCATAAAACAAAGTGAAAACTGTCCTGGCGGTTTACCGCTGGACGGGTCATAATGCCCAATATATAGCCAAGGTTGATAACCATAGCTTTAAATAATGAAATATGAAACATATCATACCTGTGATATTGAATCACCTTGTTGGTTTACCAACATTTTTGTAATAAGGGTGATAACCCAAATATTGAGTATTGATAACTCAAACCATGTTATGCTGGTAAAAAACAAGCGATGCCGGGTTATGATAAACACCGGATGATCATCTTGGCAACTTATAGTTAACTCCAGGCCGGGTTAAATAACACCGGTTTATACGGATGACTTACAATTAGGCCGGGCCATTGGACGCCGGTTTAGCTCAAAACTTTAACAAGGGAGAAAAACAAAATTGACCAATAAAAAACCAGAGAATAAAGAAAAACTTGTAGTCGACGCTTTTCAAGGGCTGCCAGGCCACTGAGTTAAACCGTTTTACAAAGCCTTTTAAGATGGTCCTCAGTCTTTAACCAATCGCCGGCCTATCATTGACAAGTTCAGGGTCATATGTGATTGACTTGTCAAGTTGGCGGGTCATACCAGGCTTACTTGGGCGGAGTGACTTACTTAATGAAGGCAGGTTAACCCGGGGTTTTAGGTATATATACCAGGCTTCCAAGCCACGGCTTGATAGCCTATTGCAAGTGTAGATTTCTTTGTTCATTGCGATAGCAAAGAATCCCCAAGCAACATTTTGAGCTGTGCTCAACGGGTGCCTATGTTTGAGTTGTTCTTGACAACACTCTTTGGCCCCTAAGTAATGGCATTGCGCCAGCCAAAAGGTGTAGCTATGGTTGAACACAACCAAGCCCCCAAGTGACTTAATGTCGTGGCTTTTGAGCCAGCCAAGAGGTGTAGCTATGGTTCGAATACGACCAAGCCCCCAAGTGACTTACTGTCGTGGCCTTTGAGCCAGCCAAGAGGTGTAGCTATGGTTCGAATACGACCAAGCCCCCAAGTGACTTACTGTCGTGGCTTTTGAGCCAACCAAGAGGTGTAGCTATGGTTCGAATACGACCAAGCCCCCAAGTGGCTTATATTGAATAGATAGCTGTAAAGCTGAATCAAAGGGTAAACCGGATGTCGCTTCACAAACAGAATCCTCCATGTAACCACTCATGATATGAGAAAAACAACAGATACCCCGCTTTAGCTGGGGCTCCGGTTTATTGCATTGATCATAATATATACATCGTCAAAATATGTACATGATAGGAGCCTATGGCTCAGGTGTAGTACGGCCGTAGATGAGCTATGTTCACGGCCGGATCGTCTGCCCCTCTGACTTGCGTGAGTCTTTATGCTCTCGAACATCAATGAGGTAATATGATCCGTTGTTCAGATTCTTGCTGACCACAAATGGCCCTTCCCAAGGCGGGGATAACTTGTGCATATCGGTCTGATCTTGGATAAGCCGGAGCACTAGATCCCCTTCTTGAAAAGTTCTGGTTTTAACCCGGCGACTGTGATAACGCCGTAGGTCTTGCTGATAAATCGCCGAGCGAGCCGCCGCTACGTCCCGTTTCTCATCCAACAGGTCCAACGCTGCTCTTTCATTATTTGCTTCAACATAAGCTGCCACTCGAGGTGAGTCATGATGAATATCACTTGGAAGGACAGCTTCCGCTCCATAAACCATGAAGAAGGGTGTATAACCCGTAGATCTATTGGGGGTGGTGTTAATGCTCCGTAAAACGGAAGGCAGCTCCTCAACCCAACAACCCGGTGTCCTCTGCAAAGGAACCATAAGCCGGGGCTTGATCCCCTTCAAGATTTCCTGATTAGCTCTCTCCGCTTGACCATTAGACTGGGGGTGGGCCACTGAAGAGATATCAAGACGGATGTGCTCTCTTTGACAGAACTCCTCCATAGCACCCTTGGAAAGATTTGTGCCATTGTCTGTTATAATGCTGTGTGGATAACCAAAACAGAATATCACCTTCTTTATAAATTGAACCGCTGTGGCTGCATCACATTTGCTAACTGGCTCTGCCTCCACCCACTTGGCAAATTTATCAACCGCCACCAAGAGGTGGGTCTTCTTATCCTTAGATCTCTTAAAGGGTCCAACCATATCAAGCCCCCAGGTTGCAAACGGCCAGGTAATTGGAATCATCCTCAGCTCCTGAGCCGGAACATGAGCCCGGCGTGCAAACTTCTAACAGCCATCGCACCTTTTGACCAAGTCCTCAGCATCAGCATGAGCCGTCAGCGAATAGAAACCATGACGAAAAGCCTTAGCCACCAAGGACTTTGAACCGGCATGATGACCACAATCACCTTCGTGAATCTCGCGTAAAATTTCACGACCTTCTTCAGGAGAAACACAACGTTGAAAAGCCCCTGAGATACTGCAATGATGTAGCTCGCTGTTGACAATAGTCATGGACTTGGAACGCCGGATTATCTGCCTGGCCAGAACTTCATCCTCTGGTAATTCACCCCGGTTCATATACGCCAAATATGGGATCGTCCAATCCGGGGTGACATGAAGCGCCACCACCAACTGAGCCTCCGGATCAGGAATAGCTAAGTCTTCCTCCGTGGGTAGCTTGACCGACGGGTTATGCAAAACATCAAGGAAAACATTTGGCGGCACCAGTTTACGCTGGGAGCCCAACCGGCTTAAAGCGTCCGCCGCTTCATTCTTTCGCCGGTCTACATGATCAACCTGATAACCCTTGAAATGACCTGCAACAATATCCACCTCTCGACGATACGCTGCCATGAGGGGGTCCTTGGAATCCCAAGTACCAGAAACTTGTTGAGCCACTAGGTCTGAGTCACCAAAACATTTAACCCGGCTCAGATTCATCTCCTTAGCCATCCGAAGACCATGGAGCAGGGCCTCGTACTCAGCTGCATTGTTAGTACAAGGAAACATCAAGCGGAGAACATAGCAAAATTTGTCACCTCGAGGGGAAGTAAGAACCACTCCAGCCCCCGAGCCCTCCAATTGCCTGGATCCGTCGAAATGAATTGTCCAGTATGTGTTATCCGGTCTATCCTCCGGCACCTGCAACTCTGTCCAGTCATTGATGAAGTCCACGAGTGCTTGAGACTTGACGGCCATGCGAGGCATATATTTTAATCCGTGAGGCCCAAGCTCAATAGCCCACTTAGCAACACGGCCGGTCACTTCTCTGTTCTGGATGATATCTCCCAAAGGAGCAGAACTAACCACAGTAATGGGATGGCCCTCAAAATATTGCGTCAGCTTCTGGCTCGCCATAAAAACCCCATATACAAGCTTCTACCAATGTGGATATCTCTGTTTTGACTCAATGAGCACCTCACTGATATAATAAACCGGCCGTTGAACCGGATACTCCTTTCCTGCCTCCTTGCGCTCCACCACAATAGCCACGCTGACAGCTCGAGCATTAGCAGCCACATATAACAGCAACGGTTCCTTGGCCATGGGAGCAGCAAGAACAGGTGGTTCGGGAAGCTGCCGCTTCAAAGCCTCAAACGCCTCATTAGCCACATCACTCCAGACAAAGTTGTCCGTTTTCTTCAGCATTTGATATAAAGGGATGGACTTCTCCCCGAGATGACTTATAAACCGGCTCAATGCTGCAATCCGCCCTGCAAGTTGCTGAACATCGTTGATGCACTTCGGTTTAGTCAGCGAAGTAATAGCCTTGATCTTCTCCGGATTAGCTTCAATGCCCCTGTTAGATACCAGAAAACCCAAAAGCTTGCCTGCTGGCACACCAAAAACACACTTGGCCAGGTTGAGCATCATCTTATAAACCCGGAGGTTATCAGAGGTCTCCTTTAAATCATCTATTAATGTTTCCTCCTTCCTGGACTTCACCACAATATCATCCACATAAGCATGGATGTTGCGTCCAATCTGGTTATGAAGACAATTCTGAACACAACGCTGATAAGTTGCCTAGGCACTCTTGAGCCCAAAGGGCATAGACACATAGCAGAAGGCTCCAAAGGGAGCTATAAAAGTTGTCTTCTCTTGGTCCTTAACTACCATTTTAATCTGATGATAACCTGAATAAGCATCCAGAAAACTCAAACACTCACAACCCGCCGTAGCATCAATGATTTGATCGATACGGGGGAGGGCAAAAGGATCCGTCGGACATGCTTTGTTCAAATTCGTGTAATCTACACACATACGCCAGGTGCCATTCTTCTTAAGCACCAGCACCGGATTAGCCAACCACTCCGGATGAAAAACTTCAACAATGAACCCTGCCGCCAAGAGCCGGGCTACCTCCTCACCAATAGCCTTGCGCCTCTCTTCATTGAACGGGCGAAGGAATTGTCGGACCGGTTTAAACTTGGGATCAATATTAAGGGTGTGCTCAGCGAGTTCCCTCGGTACACCTGGCATGTCAGAAGGCTTCCATGCAAAGATATCCCGATTCTCACGGATGAACTCGATGAGCGTGCTTTCCTATTTCGGATCTAGATTTGCACTGGTGATGAACTGTTTGGATGAATCGCCGGGCACAAAATCAACCATTTTAGTCTCATCGGCCGATTTAAACTTCAAGGCCGGATCATGCTCCGTGGTTGGTTTCTTCAAGGAAGTCATGTCCGCCGAATCAACGTTGTCCTTATAGAACTTCAACTCCTCTACTGCACAAACCGACTCAGCATAGGCTGCATCACCTTCCTCACACTCCAAAGCGATCTTGCGGCTTCCATGTATTGTGATAGTCCCTTTATGACCCGGCATCTTGAGCTGCAGATAAACATAACAGGGTCGCGCCATGAACTTAGCATAAGCCGGCCGTCCAAACAGGGCATGATACGGGCTTTGGATTTTCACCACTTCGAAAGTCAATGTCTTTGATCTTGAGTCATACTCATCTCCAAAAGCGACTTCCAGAGCTATTTTACCAACCGGGTAGGCTGATTTGCCGGGCACCACACCATGGAAAACAGTGTTCGATGATTTAAGATTCTTATCTGTCAACCCCATACGACGGAAGGTGTCATAATATAAGATGTTGATACTGCTGCCTCCGTCCATGAGCACGTTAGTGAACTTATAACCTCCAACCTGAGGCGCCACCACCAATGCCAAATGACCCGGATTGTCAACCCGGGGCGGGTGATCCTCTCGGCTCCAGACGATAGGCTGCTCAGACCATCGTAAATAATGAGGCACTGCCGGTTCAACTGAGTTCACCGCTCGTTTATGAAGCTTCTGATCGCGTTTGCATAAGCTGGTGGTGAAAACGTGGTACTGTCCACCATTCAACTGCTTTGGGTGACTTTGGTACCCTGACTGTTGCTGCTGCGGTCCTTGCTGGCTATAACCACCCTGGTTGCTCTGATTGCCTTGATTGCCATGTCCACCCTGATTGCCTTGGAATCCTGAACTGTTATTGCCTCCTCCATAACCCGACCCATAGGACCCGGGTCCTGAACCGCCGGATGGTCCATGATCATTCCGGAAGAGGTCTGGATTTTTGAATTCTCTCATGATATAACAATCTTTCTAGAGGTGCGTGGCCGGTTTATCCTACGTTCCAGGTTGCTTCGGGCAGGGCTGGTTCAACAGGTAATTCAGGCGCTCCGGATTAGGATTGGGCTCTGCCCTTCTCGGGGGCGGCTTTCCTTTACGACGCTGACCATTACCCTGTGTATTGGTGTTAGCCACAAAATCTGAATTATGATCTGCTTTCCGCTTACCATTATTATTGTGGCCCGTCGGGTTATGCTGCTACCCCTTGGCGTTGCCGCTCTTCTTTCCCTTCCCCGGCTTGTCATCGTCAGACTCGGGGTCCTTGGTACTATCAGAATCAGCATACTTAACCAGAGCAGCCATAAGTGTTCCTATATCATTGCAGTGACGCTTGAGCCATCCCAACTTCAACTTTAAAGGCTGAAACCGACAATTCCCCTCCAATGTTATAATCGTCGAGTCGGCTTTGATGCGATCCGAAGAATGTAAGATCTCTGAAACTCGGCGCATCCAATGGGTTGTTGACTCGCCTTCTCCCTGGACGCAGGCGGCTAAGTCCACAATTGACATAGGTTGCTTGCACGTGTCTTTGAAGTTTGCTATAAACCGGGCTTTCAACTCAGCCCATGTCTCGATGGAATTAACTGGTAAGACTTTCAACCACGTGCGGGTTGTTCCATCCAACATCATAGCGAAATATTTCGCGCATGCCGCTTCATCCACATCTAACATCTCCATAGCCATCTCGTAACTCTCGATCCATGACTCGGGAGGCAAATCAGTGGTGTAATTAGGCACCTTACGGGGGCCTTTGAAATCCTTGGGCAGCCGTACATTGCGCAAAGACGGGACGAGGCATGGCATCCCCCAAGAGCTGAAAGTAAGGCCTTGCTCTATGGAAACCACCGGACAAACTGGAGTGAGCTGACGGTCCTGCGCAGCTAACTCGGCTTCACGACATGCTCCGTTGTTCACCACATCCTGGGCATGTGCCCCACCACGCGCCGGATTAGGCCCTCGAGGAGCGTCTCAGTTCCGCGCACTGCTTGACACAGCCGGTTCATCAATGCGCCTGCTATAACTCCGGCTCGGGCATGGGGTTGAATGAATTATGTCTCGGCTGTATGAATAAGCCCGCTGCTGCATCATAATCGTCTGAAGAAGATCCCTAGCACGCCGCGTCTCAACCGCCGCTGGGGATTCACCCTCCATTGGGATAGCGGCTAATCGTGATGCGGCCGTGATCATATTATCCAAAGGGGTGGAGAAGTGACCCGGCGGTGCCGGTACAATCTGCAGCGGGTTATGGGTCCGTTGAGGGGGATCCGTCACCCGTGGCTGATCCAGTGCTCCGGTCCTCGGCGCCTCAATCCGGTTCACCGCTGCCGGATTACTAGTTCCTGCTCCTGGCGTTCCGAAGAGATTCATTGCCTCATAAACCGGTGGTAGTCATGACCGATGCCTTCTCCTTAACACGTCGTTTGAAGCATTCTGATCCAACAGGAGTCGATAATTTTCCGCCTAAATCCGCTGTGTTTGTGCCTCTAAAGCGACCCGCTCCTCAGCCATCCTGGTTTCTTCAGCCGCTATGTCCTCCTTAGCTTGAGTTATCTGATCCTGCAGCTTAGCCACCTCCGCATTATGCTGATCTTGCGTATCGG
This sequence comes from Triticum aestivum, assembly GCF_018294505.1. NCBI lineage: Eukaryota > Viridiplantae > Streptophyta > Magnoliopsida > Poales > Poaceae > Triticum > Triticum aestivum. Next base: position 76,107,721 of record NC_057799.1, read on the forward strand.
CGGTAACTTGTGTGGTTAGTAAGGCCGTCCAGACGTCCAATAAATCGGACAAGATTTGGGCCGGCCGGCGCGCGGGGCCTCCCGCCCCAGCTGCTGATCCGGAAATTATTGCTGCCGCGGTTGAAGATTGCAACGTGGGCTGAGTTCCAGCCATGAAGATCGCAACCTGGTTTGCCGGTTCAAAGGGGTCTGGAATACTGTCGCCATCGGAATAGCCCCCAAACTGGCCATCTTGCAGTTGGTACAGTGACTCGGTCTCCCCGGTGGACGACTCGTCATCTGAGTGGACGACGGTCTCGCCATCGGACGCCGGTTCAAGTTCCGCACCATTGATGAAGCCTACGAACGCACGCTTCATGGCGGGCTGAACCCGGGCAGGGCTTGCACACTGAGCCGTCTCGACGAGGTCGGTGCAGATGTCCGGCTCAGGACCCGGTTCGCCGATCTTGACGATGAAGACGTGAATTTCTCCAAAGGGGACCCGGTACCCGTACTCGATTGAGCCGGCCTCGGGGCCCCAGCCTGCGTCGTCGATGTAGAGCTTGCCGCCACGACTCTTGGTCATCCGGCCCATGGCGTATCCCTTGAGTCCTTCGAAATTGCCCTTCAATAACTTGAAACCATCGCGCGATAGCCCCACGGTGGGCGCCAACTGTCGTGGAATTGTCACGGCATATGTCCTAGCGAAAGGACTTAGTCTTGGAGCCATCGCAACGGGTTAGCTTAAAGGGGTTAAACCGGACAAGGGACATGAGAGTTTATACTCGTTCGGCCCCTTACGATGAAGGTAAAAGCCTACGTCTAGTTGTGATGGAATTGCTGGGGTTTCGATGATCAGGGAGCAAATATGCTTGGCCTGAATCTCGAGTTATTATCTGTTGTCCCTGAACCGCCGCCGGGTCGTGCCTTTATATACACAGGTCGACGCCCGCCGGCTTATAGAGTCCCGATGCCGGTTTATACACATACCGGCTCGGTCTCTACTTTGTCATATCTTACAATACAAGCTATGTACTACATGGCGGTTTATAACTACAGGCCTTAATCTACCTTTGGGCCTCAGGCCTTCGAGTCTCTGTAGTAAGCCGCTTTATTCCCTGTCTTCATGGGCTTTTAAGCATAAACAATCCATTATGGGGATAACCCGGCTTCTGTGGCCGGTTTACACCTAGTAGTAATATCCCCAACAAGCATCAAGTGTCGATGGTCAACAAGACCACCAGTATCAAGAAAAAGGGTAACACTACAAAAACATACACTTCCGTGATGATACGTGTTTGTCACAGTAGGTCGCGTTTTTTGTCATGCATGTACATCCATCACAAATTTATGACAGAATCAAGATAGTCATACATGTGCTGTTGTAGAAGTGTTCCATGACATTACCAAAATTATCATCACGGAAGTGTCCACTTCCATGACGATAAATCACGCGTCACAGAAGTGCTTTCGTCAAGGGTGACCGACACATGGCATCCACCGTAACGGAACGCCGTTAAGCTATCGGGTCGGGTTTTGGATGCGATAACCCATTAATAGCCCCGACCAATGTGGATTTTCCACGTGTAAAATCATCATTGGCTAGAGGAAACACGTGTCGGCTCATCGTTGGGACAGATGTCATCCACTCATTGGACAGAAGGCGCCTATGATACGTCGACACGTGGCACGGCCCAACAGAGGCAATTCCTGTGAAAAGGCCAGCCCATTTGACTTGGTCAAAAGGTGGCGAGCCGGCCCCATTTACAGCCCGCTAACCCAAGGCCCGTTACGGCCTATCCAAATTAGGCCCAGTAGCGTTATCTGGGCCATCCAATATGATTCCAGCCCGTTTTCACTTCTGGCCCATGTATGGCCCATGACGTCTTTCGGCCCATATGAGGCCCTATGTAACTCTTGGCCTATTAACGGCCCGTGGTGAAACTGGCCCGTAATGAACGGTGTATCACTTTACACCCATTAACGGCCCGTGGTGAAACTGGCCCGTAATGAACAGTGTGTCACTTTATACCCATTAACGGCCCATTATTCCGTTGGGCCGTTTCCAGCCCATGTTATGTTTCAGCCTTCTCAAAGCCCATTTATTCTTGGGCTCATTTCCAGCATTCGTTTACTTACGGCCCGTTACTGTCATTTTCTGCTTGTGGGCCAAATTCAGCCCGTGGTTACAGTCGGCCCGTTTGTGGTCTGTTAATACGTTGGGCCGTTTTAATAGCGTCATCAAATATGGCCTATTAATGATGGCCCGTTATGGTCGGCCCATGAACGGACGATTCCAACTCTAGCCCATTTACGGCCATAATGCGGCCTATTATTGGCCCATGTTTGGCCAATCGATCATACGGCCCGTATAAGGCCCATTGATGATACGGCCCGTAGAAGGCCCATTGTTTCTACGGCCCATAGAAGGCCCATTGTTTCTACGGCCCATAGAAGGCCTACTGTTTCTACGGCCTGTAGAAGGCCCACTATTTCTACGGCCCGTAGGAGGCCCAGTGTCACTACAGTAAATATTAGCCCATGGTTATTGTGGCCTAGTTTTAAAAAATAGTTTATTGCAGCCACTAGCAAACCGCGGAAAAAGAACTGCACTGACTACAAGCAAACAAATAAACAAGACAACAAGGAAATAAATAAGCAAGCAACTTATGCTAGGCTATCACGGCTATTACACATATTACATCCACTGGGCATCAAAGTTTGCCACCAGTGATCATAAAGCGCAACGAAGAAGCAGATTACAAAAACTGGGCACCATTGCAGCGTAACAAAACAATACTGAACCGAGACCACTTCCAAGACAGTTCAAGAAAGGTTAGCCTTGCGGGGGAACTGCTGCGCAAGCTACTGAGCAAGGCTGTGAGACCGGCCTAGCATGTCGGTCATAGCTTCCAGGTGTAGCTGTTTAGCGATGAGGTTCTCATTGGTGTTCTCCGCAATCTTTCTTAGAGATAGGACTTCAAGTCGAAGTTGGGTTGCAGAATGCCTTTCTGCTAGAACTTGGGACTGAAGAAGTCGAACTGATTCAGACAACGAATTCTGTGAGCTTGTCTGACTGTTAGTCTCAAGTAACTTGAACACTGCATCAAGACAAGACTTTGGGGTTGTCTCGCTATCTTCAAGATGTTTTGCCTTCTTTGCTGCAATATATGTTGGGTTTGTCTCACAGCCTTCAGCAGACTTGTGCATGCCATCAGTCATATCACCCTGAAACAAAGCAGAGAGATGACAGGTTTTGCACGTGTATAAACAAAGATGATAACTATTCTGTCAATTCTATCCAATTTCAAATTAGAAAATAAAGAGTAAGTTCAAAATACCAATAGCATAATTTGGCATTGTTCATAATGCGGGGAGCTTCACCACACTACTGGATTACCATGTCAACATAACAATCATAGATGAAGGGCAAAGAAATTAATTGTATCTATTTTGGATAATGTGCATGGCATGTTGTTCATATCATCAGCCACATCAGTAAGATAAAACAGGAGATGACAAGGTGCAAGCGTGGGCTGCTTCACCACACACTGGATTATAGATCCGCAAAAACAAGCATACATATAGGGAGTATTAAGTAATGTGCATGGTATGAATAAGGAATTTGGTTTTACAAGTAAAACTTAGAACTTACGGTTCTTACGAACATGCATTTTGGTAGAAACAACAAACTAAACAGCAGTAAATGATAGGGAGTATGAGCAAATTAAACAGCAGTTGAGGATAAAGGCTTTAGAAGGACTGACTTACATTAACAGTTAACACCGGCTTTATAATGCCCTTCTCCATGTCAAGGGAAGGATAACTCAAGAATTTCAGCACATAATCTTCTTCATAAGCATTGCCTGTAATCTACATTTTGTAGAGAGTAATTATAGATATGATAATACTGGAAGGGATAGAGGATAATGAAGATAAGATGCAGATTGATGCTACATAATAAACTACCAATCCCTGGAAGTACAAGCGTTACAGGACAAAATGTACTGACAAGAGCAATGGGCTACACTTCTGCACTGGCATTGTCTGTGTATTCTACTTGTTGGTAAGATTAAATATAGATCTGATCTTTTTTAGTAAATGGTGGGCGAGGGAGATAAGATGCAGAATGCTACAAAATGAACCAATCCCTCTTCCCATAATACAAGAGTGTTTTGAACACTGGTGTACTGTACAAAACATTCTTATATTATGGGATGGAGGGAGTAGCTGTTAATGTAAGTATAGTGATAGACCACGTTCAGTCCTTACAAGAGGGCTGCAGAGCTAAACCTCTTCAAAAGCATTGTGTTGATTCTAAATTTATGTAAGAGTCCATACGGATCTTATAATGTCCACCAAATGGACGATTACGAGGCTAACATGTGCAGTGATGCTACATAATCAAACAGCTATGAAAGTAAGTATGGTCATACAGGGCAAGAGGTACTCACAAGAGCAAAGCAGTGTGCAGTATAGTTGTGAGATTCTGTGGTCCCTTGAGAACGAATGTTCTTCTGCTAACAGTTTTCGTACAAGTGAGACATTAAGGCAAATGCAGAAATGTAGTTCAAATTGTGATGTGATATCATAGACAGTACCTTACGCTGCAGCCGAGACCAATGTGTAACAAGATTGTTCCAGTCACCGTAGGATAAATGTAGCACCGGAGACTTTACAGAAATTTCGTTCAGAGGCTTGCCATCGAAGTGCGCTTGCCTCAGGTAGGAACGATACTTCATCAACGAGTGCTTGAAAAGCGCAACCAACCCTTGCTCGTCATCACAATCCAGTTTGCTCCTCGCCTATTTAAAAGAATGAAATCTTGTGTCTTCTGTCAGCAGAAACGTATGCAGTAATGACCATGAATAACATTAGTACATTACTTACGCGTAAGTTGCGGAGGAAGACTGGAAATTGTTCTGTATCTGCGGTATAATCTTTCCATGAAGGAAAGATGCACACAAAGTCCCTGAGAACAACATAAGCTTCATCTTCTAAACTGGGAAGAAATGGAACAGGGGTCCTATTTGCTGCAATTGGGGCTCTCTCTAGTTCGAAAAGGGATTTGGCAACTGGATTTGGTGTACTCTTTGCTGGAATGGGGGTTTTGCGTCGTACAGCTGGTGCTATGTCAACTGGCATAATCATACTGTTTGCTGCAGTTGGGGTCTGCTGAGTTGGGGCATCAGAAATGACCAGTGTAGTAGGGCTAGAGTCTGCTAGAGTTGGGGTCTTTTGTGGGTCAGGTGATATTGCAACTACACCTAATGGGCTATTTGATTTATCAGGTGCCACTACCTTTTCCAAATACTTTGCTTGTGCTCCTCCACGATCAGCAATCGCCCTCTTCCTTTTGAACGTCTGATACACAAGAACATCATTTGAATGGATAAATATGGTATGATGACAGATGGAATATGTACTGAAAATGGATAGGCAGGGCGTATTCACATACACGATGTGTAAACTAAGCTAATGGCAGTTCAACAAAGTAGAAGCAATGCAAAGCATCAGTTGCAAGATATGTGCGAGCAATGTAACCTTGGAAAGTTAGAGCAAGTACCTTGATGGGTGAATAAGATAGGGCATCTTCCTCTGACTCCTCCACTAGGGAGCTACATTGACTTAGGTCTCCCTCTAGCTCAGAATCACTGTTAGGATCATATTCTGAGCATGAATCTGTAGGTGGAGAGCATTTGCATTGCATTGCATCCAGACTTGATTTCAGTCCCTTAATGCCAAGTTTCACAGCCATGGCATTGTTCTGCTTTATTCTTTTCATGCGCGCGAGCTCATAATCATTATGATGCTGTTCAGAATCTGAGATTCATGAAAACATAAAAAGTAGTCAGATTATCTATGGAATGCATTGCGGATTCAACTCGGAGAGTGTCTCCCTATAAACCCCTGCATATGCAAAGTTCACCTCCCCAACCGTGCTGACCAGACCACACACAGAAATACAAACCCCTTATGTCTGTATAACAGGCAGGTACACATTTCAAAACTGAAGTAGGAACATTAGAATCATATGAAATTTGTATTTGAACAAATAAACTAAGCAATTATGAGTGGCGTAATGTTTAGCTTCAAGGGTGGAGTGTTGGTAGTGCGACACAAAGCAAGTAGGTAGATTGTATTCCATGTAAAAGATCGAAACCTATGTAAAAGCTGGAAATGACACTTTCTTTCTATACAATGCAGTGTTCGTTACACACACATGATGGAAGAGATCACATAGAGAAATACTATTCATTCATGTCTACGGTTCCAGTATTTAGAAACAGGGTGGTCCACCCTAAAAGAATATTGACAACAAATATGACAAGGCAAGCATAGATGTAGTGAATCAATCATTTACTTGTGAGCTTACTAGGACAAGTATGCAGAATTGTAACTGCAGTAAGAGACCGTCCAAAATCTGAATCAAGAACTTTGTCTAGCACTTATTGTTTGCAACTAATCGACGTGAATAATTGGATATTATATCGAATGAGTAAGAAAGACAAGTAAAATTGTCAACAAACCTGGCTTGCAGTAGTAATCTGGGTTAATGTCACTACGACCAACAATCCAAAATGACTAGTTTCTGTTTCGAGGGCCGGAATTTTGAAAACCCTGTGAACTTTAGAGGTACTAAAGATTACCGAAATACATATGAACCATTAAGTGTAGGTAGCACTGAGCACACAACAAACCCTAATGACATTCCTGCCTAATGAGTAATGAATCAATTAGAAAATGGGTGATGAGGAGTGGCTGCTGAGTGTTGAGGACGTATCTCAGGATAAATTGGGTTGGCTTGGTGGGTGCTGCACGCCTGAGCCCTGAACGGACTAGGAAGGTAGGCACGGCGGCGCGCCCGGGCAGCGGTGACGCTGTTGGGCAAGCGGCTCTGGCCTCCTGTTAGTCCGGCGTCTCCTCCTAGAGTCATGTCATCCGGGGACGGCATGTCGCCGGTGAGGCAGGCGGCTGGGGGCGAGTAGAGATCGGAAGTGCGCAGCAGAATAGAGGGGAATCGGGGCCTGGGACGACCCAAAATCCCAGGGTTGGCCGGCCACCGTGGGCACCCTGTAGAGATACACACCCGAGCGGCGAACATGCATTTTCGAAACTAATTTAGGAACATTTAGCTGACCAATTAAACAACTCTGTTTTAATAATATCAGATTCGTATTTGAACAACTAAGCTTGTTTAGCTTGATGGGTGGAGCAGTGTTATTATGACACGAAGCACGGATTCTGATCGTATAGTGATCATAAAAGGGGAAACTCTAAGCATTTTTTTAGCAAAAGAGGGTTTCCCCTCCGATTTCTATTAAAGAAACCACCACGGAACCAACATGATCAATTAAACCCTAAGCATGATCAATTAAACCGTATTATGGCTGTGCCATGGCAGATTTGAAGCTGCAAACCGGAGAAATGATATTTAGCATCCATTGTTTGCTTCGAACTAAGAACTAAATTCTAAGAGCTGAAAAGAAAGTAGAGTAACCAAGTTAAGATCTATTTTCTGGTTGAGATCAAAAAGTTGAGGAGATATGAAGTACCACCTCTCTTGCAGCGCCGTGTAGACATCGGGGGTGCGATGGCTGTCGGTGGCATTCAAGCAGATCTGCGATGGTAGACGGGTGCATCGGGGGATAAGTCCCGTTGCGGTGGAAGAGAAGGTCGTGTGAGCGGCCCCGGCAAAGAGGACGACGGCGCCGATGAAGCGAGAGGACGCGATGCAAGGCTAATGGTCCGTCGCCGTGGATGAGAAACGTCCATCTCTAGCAGTGGACGATGCGGTCTTGGTAGGCGCTCCGGCATGGTGGATGACGGTGGCGATGGATGTGGTGGAGGACGGCGGCGATGGATGGGGTGGCGGACGGAGGCTGGTGTGGGGATGGGGTGTTCTAGCGCGGACGGTGTATGAATGGGAAAATGGAGGGAGAGGTACGGGGAACCATGTTTTTGGGACGCGCCTGTCTGAAATATGGGAAAGTTACGAACTTAGCCCCCGTTTAAAATTTGGACGTCTTGTCGGTTGGGGATCGGACGGTAATCTCGCATCTCGCCAATATTTGCCCAGAGCGATTTCGGGCGAGGAGAGGGTGGTTGGCGCCCATGGTTGGCGCCCACGGTGTATGAACGGGCCTGACAGGTAGGGCGGTTGTGTCATGTCTGAGTGAAGTTACAAACCTGCCCCTATTGAAAATATTTGCCTACATCGATTTCGGCCGAGTCGAGTTTGTTTTTCCACCCACCGTGTATGAATGGGGAATGGAGGGAGAAATAGAGGTCTTTCGGATGAGCTTGAATCAAATGAGTTTTGCCGCCCATGTTTGACGCCCACCGTGTCGGAATGGGCTTAGAGGCGGTAGTGTCACGTCTAATTGAAGTTACTAACCTACCCCTATTTAGAGCAGTGGAAATCGGGCCGATGGATTGTCCGTGTAATGGGTAGACAGTAATTTCCATCTCCCAAACACTTGGCTTCGGGCAGCCGACGTGGACATTTTGCTGCTTCTTTCGAATTTTGGGACAATAAGCATCCACGTTTACCCTGGCAACTAAATTCGGATCCATTTTGTATTCCTATATGAATCTTTATAAATCATTCTATGTTTTTTTATATATCTTCAAAAGGACAACAAAGATGTATTCCACTGTCATATATGAATATGGTTTACAGATGCCGATACTCAAATTCAGAAACTAGAATCCAGTTTAAGGTGAATTCGAATATTTGGAACACTTCATGTCCAACTCAAATGTCACACGCAACATAATGTGTACTCCCATTTAGATATGTACACAAGCGATGTATCAAGATTCAAATACCGAGTCAATCAACCAAGAATGTACAGAACTAACAAACATATAAACACTTATAGAGTATATGGATCAATAATATCAACTAACATACATAAGCCAGGCCGCTGTACTTTTTTTGGCTACAACAGCATCCTTTTTTTAGCCAGCATCTTGGCCCTTTCCAATGCGTGCCACTTATGGTCCATCTATACTACTACTATTGTTGAATGCACATTCAGCCCGATTGGCATATTTGTAGGTCTGGCACAGCAATCCAAATGAAATGTCTCCGAGTCTTATCAATTAATACAGACTTGTGCTCAAATAAAATTACAAACCAAAAAACAAAAAAAACAATTATTACATGATCTCTTAAACAAATGGTTTGATTTATTACATGAACAGACAACACAAAGGTTATTCAACTATGGAAAGAACATTTCACCTATGATTTACCAAATAGGAATTTAATTTCCTTTTTTCCTTCAGGACCTTAACAATCTGGTCAGTCTCAGCTTGCTTCGTTTTGAAATCCACCAAATATTTAATGGTTGTCTTGAGTACTGCTTGTGATTGTGCTATTTGCTTCCTCAACATATCAACTTCATCTCTAAGTGTAGAAGCAGAATCTCTTTCTACCACTAGTTTAGCCTCTAGAGCATCACCAGTTGGCAATTCATAATGCATGATTGGGCCGGTGCCACTACTGTGGGATGATGCAACGTCCATGGGGACCTCGCTCTTTGATCTTGGGCTAACCTGTTTTGCCATCAAAGTTCCGATTGGATTCAGAAAAGTTGAAGTTAGCAAAACATCTCAACTGGGAGTTATAACAGCAAACTAGTTAAACAAACAAGGAATTAAAGAGTTTCAATTGGATGCTGAAAAGTAGGTATTAACATCATTGTAACCCGTTGTTGCAGCCGCAAAGCAGTTAAACAAACAAGTAGATATTTAAGTTAAGGCAAACAGGTAATTCTTAACAGTAAGTATCAAACACATAGATAGGCGCAGTCTACAATATGATTAACAGGCTGTGCCATTATGTAATCAGTAGCAAACTAAATTAAGCCAAGCAACGTAATTGAACAATTTTGCAATAAGTGGCTAACTAAAATTCCGAGAAGCAGGTAACTGAACTTACGCTAGTTCTTTGTACAAGCACACTGCAACTTCTTTTTCGCTTACAAGGTTGTACGAAGGAGTCCATGGCATCAATTGCTTGGATACGCAGTCCCAACACTTCTTTCTTCCCACACTGCATGGGTAAGTCGAATGGTTAATCTGGTAAGATGGTGCGTCCTTGATATGTTATATGAGGACGTGTAGTCAGACTAGTTGTAGCCAAACACATCACACTGGCTTTTACTGTATATTTCATGTGATTACTTTTGGCATATCGAGATCTAAGCAATCTACAATAGGATGAAAATACTGGCATCCTTCACATTATTGGCGAACTTAGTTCATAGAAACAAGCAATTCAACCATTCTGTGGGTAAATCAAAAGCGCCACTAGAATATTTTTCACTATCCAATCATACACGCAAAAAGGGGCGACGCCACCATAGGGGCTGGTATGGGCGGCCGCCTCAGGCGGCTGGAAAGTGTGCACCTAGTTTGAGTCGTCCAGGTTGGCCCAAGCTAGTTTTGTTCGTCCCAACGCACGAGCAGGCAATGTAAAAAATGAAGAATTTTTTTTCAATTTGGATGGGCCAATAACATAAGTGCAAGGCAGGCCCTATAGCAGGCTCGCGGCCCAAACGAGCGCCTCCCATATCGATCGACAGCAGGAAAAATCCCAATTCATTCGCTCCAGCCTCCAGTCTGGTTCGCTCCTAACCTAGCCGCCGCTGGACTGACTGACACAGCACTTCCTCGCGCCCTCGTTGGAGGGCGGTTGCCGGGCTTCAAGCGAACGGAAGGACAAGAAGATGAAGATCCAACCCTGGGTGTAGCCTGCGTGGGAGGCAGCGGCGGCAGCAGGGGCATGGCATCGAGCTTGCGCAAACGGACAGTCGCAGCTTGCAAGAGTAGCATGCGCAACGAGCAGGTACATCACATCCCTGATTATATCTAATTCAACTCTTCAATTTTTGGCCAATAGTTAAACCTAACAGTGTTGTAAAACTGCTTGTATGTAGGGAATCTATGAGAAAATGAAACCAATTTCTACTTATTTTATAACTCCCCCAATCAATATTGAACTGACTGAATCTGATGTATCTAATCAAGTTTCCGGTGCAAACATACAAGCTCATGTTGTTCTTGAGCCTGAAGTGTCTAATGAACAGACTGCTAATGAAGGATTTGATGCAAACATTTTACATGCTCCTGGTGATGAACATATAGTGTCTAATGAGGGATCTAATGCAAGCATTTTGCAAGCTCATTGAAGGATTTAGTGTCTAATGATGATCTACTATGTTGAGAGAGATAGAGATTTGCAGGCATTGATGACAAGCAAATTATAGTGCATTTTCATATCTTGAGGAAACGTCGAGGCCATCTACCAGAAAGTTCCCGTATCATGACAACATAGCATAAATACTTTTCTAATCTGTTGTTTGAAACTATTGCCATACTTGTGCAGGATAGATATATTGATATGCAGTTTGCGCACTGGTTATACGTGCAATTACACTTCTATATTTTCAGCCAGAGAACGAATAATTCAAGCAGGTACAGACCATGTTTGTAGTCCTTGTACACCATGTTGCATTTTGTGTTTTTTGGTGCTTGCATCATTTAGTGTTTATAATCTGAACTACTTTGGATCATTAGCTGGTTTTCAAAGTGCATGTAGCTTCACATTTCTCAAGTTATGTTGATTTCCGGAGTGCAAGTGCCTTCGTATTTTTTAAGTTAAATGTTCGCCCCTGGTAACTTGAATTCGTGGATCAGCCACTGCGCACAAATCATACACGAATGCCAGTACGAATTAAATGAAATGCAGGGACTTACGCTAGCTCGTTGTACAGGCTCACTCTAGCTCTGCTTGCGCTTGGGATGTTCCATGTACAAGTCCATGTTACCACTTGCTTGGATGTGCAGGCCTTGTGCTCCTTGCATCCCCCTCTGCATTTTTGACACGGCGAATGGTTGATCAAATAAGAGGAATTGACCTTGATGTCGTACCGGAGGACAGATACTTACAAGGTTATACGGGTGTGCAGGATGTGTACTAGATCCCGTAGCGCCGTCATGCTTCGCTAAAAAATGGATTTGCTTGTTTCAGATGATATCTCCAGAAGAAATAAGAGTTAAAGTCAGAGTTGCATAGGCGTGTAAGCTAAGAGAGTAGTGAAAGGATATCCAAACATCGCCGGAACAGTGCACAAGGGAGTGATGTGTGGATACCTAGTTCGGGCCGGCGTTTGGGCATGCTCGCCTAGCTAGAGTGCGGGTCACTTCAGAGCCGTTGAGGGTGATGCGCTGGCGTTGGCTGGCCGCGCACGGATGCAGATCTTGAGTGGCAGCGGAGCTCTACGATGCGGTGGATGAGACCGTTGGTGAAGCCCCAACGGCCTCGGGGGGCGGAGGTCCGACGATGTGCTCGGTGAAGTAGCCCCGGTGAGCTGGGAGACGGCGTCGGTGAAGCGCACCTGATGCGGTGGAACTCGGTGTCTGTGAGGCATGTCGGTTGCGGCGGCCGACGTTGTCGGTGGACCACCCGGTGCGGTGGACGAGGGCGTAGATGAGGTAGCTCCGGTGCGGTGGTGAAGCGCGACCGTCGTCTTCGTCGGCGTCGTCCGGCACAGAGGTGGGGAACGGTGGGGAAAGAGACGAGACGAGGGGCGATTCGAGGGTTGGCGGCGAATTAGAGATTTGAGCAATCTGGGCGCGGAAGGGGACGGTGGAGAAGAGAGATTTTGCAGGGCTAGAATTGGGGCCGCCAGATATTTCAATCCGAAACGTGGAAGCGCGAACTTATATT
>NC_057799.1:76120630-76121038 GCF_018294505.1 Triticum aestivum
CGGTGGGGAAAGAGACGAGACGAGGGGCGATTCGAGGGTTGGCGGCGAATTAGGGATTTGAGCAATCTGGGCGCGGAAGGGGACGGTGGAGAAGAGAGATTTTGCAGGGCTAGAATTGGGGCCGCCAGATATTTCAATCCGAAACGTGGAAGCGCGAACTTATATTGTCGTCGTCCTTTTTTGGGGGGGAGGGGGTGGGTGGCTGGGTGCTACGCGTCCGTCCGACACACGCGACCACCCCGACAGGACTATGCTTCGGTGCCTTAAGGCACCTACCTTTGTGTCCATGACATGTCGGCCCAACAGGTGGCTGGCCCACATGTCAGTGACCCAAAGGTGTAACAGCCTGGATTTTGGCCCTTTTCTTTTTCTTTTTGATTTATTGGTTTTTGCTCTGTTTTTCTTTTT
>NC_057799.1:76121048-76137551 GCF_018294505.1 Triticum aestivum
GTGGCTGGCCCACATGTCAGTGACCCAAAGGCAGTTGCCTTTAAGGCACCGAAGCAGCGTCCACCCCGACACGACCCTGGTCTGCCTGGTGTGCCTACATTTGAGAATGCAAACGAATCTTATTTCATTTGCAAACGAATCTGTCTGTATTACCATGCCCGTGTTTTCCTTGCAATAATTAGTCATTCGAAACGAGATACTCCATCCGTTCACTTTTGTAAGTCGTTTCAGACAACTTAAAATGAACTGTTTTGCACATTGTCTGAAATGTCTTCAAGGTCTTATAAAAGTGAACAGAGGGAGTACTATAAATTAATTAATGAGGAGTTATTTGAAAAAAAATCAAAACGGTACCCACGCTAACGTGGATTAGAGTGTGTGTCACATAATTAGTTATTTGAATTAGAGTGTGTGTCACGTAGTTAGTTTTTGAATTAGAGTGTGTGTCACGTAGCGATCTCCAATTCTAACGTGGATTTCGCATTTCACTGTATCCACGCTACTTTTTTAATACAAATTCATATGTATATGATGAACACCATGGTAGTGAGAAAAGTTTTGGATGGATTCAAACATATGACCTACAAAATAGCACAACAAACTGAGTCAATGTCAACTTTTCGAAACTTAGTATGGCATGAATTCGAAATAATTACCCGTATGCCTGGTCCTCGGTTCAAATCTTACAATGTACACCGAATTGAAACATCGATATTAAGTCTCGTACTATGTACATTCAAATGTTGTTTTTAGCCCCCCCTCCCCCGCACAAACGCTACATACTTCCTGTATCGGTTAATCTTCCTCTCCTAACCACCTTAGGAAGCTATTGGTTTCCAACACATGTTCATTCTTTCTCTCCATGTTTCGATCTCTAAGTCTCTCAACTACACAACCCATTTTTCCACTCTGTTACCAAATGTATTTACCTCACACACCCGCCATTGCACCCCATGCCGAGCTCTCTCTCTCTCCCCCCTCTCCCTCTCACCCTCTCACGCTAAATACATGCATTGCCTATCTAGCCCCCCAACCTCTCGTGCGCACGCACGCACGTTGTATATCTAGGTCACTCCCTCGAGACTGTCTCACTCTTTCTTCCGCACGGCGGGCCACACTCGCTCAATCTCGCTCTCTTTATCTGAGTCTCGTTTAACCTCGTTTTCTTTCACACACAAATGATATATCTCCCTGTTCGGGCCTCGATCGACACACTTTATACTCTCTCATGCAGATTGTCTATCTAGGTCAGTCCATCCAAGCCGTCGCCACTCTTTCGACCTCATGGTGGGCCATGCTCACTCAATCTCTCTCTCTCTCTCTCTCCGTATGTCTCGATTGACCTCGCTCTTTCTCGGACAAAAAGATATATCACCATGTTTGAGCCCAATTCGACCTATTCACATTGTATACTCTCTCACGCACATCGTCTATCTAGGTCACTCTCTCCAACCCATCTCACTCTTTCGGTCGCATGGCGACCCTATGTGATCGGTTGACCTTGCTTCCTCCCACGCACAAAATATATCTACACGTCTGTGACTGGATCATCTCTCAAGCTCTATCTTACAGCCCTCACCCTTGCCAAAAAGCTCAATCGGACAATATCTCTCCAGAGCATATATATTTGTTCAATGAATGTCGGACCACACTCACTTTGTCTCTCTATCTATATGTCTCTCGATTGACCTCGCTTTCTCACACTGTATCTTCCACGCGTTGAAGCTACTACCTCTCCATCCCTCGCAAAGCCGGAGCTGTTTACATTGCGAGGGGCACTCCAACCTTGGATTAATTTGTGTAGGCATTTATTCCGGTCGGTTTAGATTATATTTTCGTAGCATTCGGCCAACAACTACTCCAAACACCGTTGAAACCCACGCAACTCCCCTAGTTGATTTCCCTCTGGCTCGGTCATCGCTCTCTCGCACGTCCTTTCTCGCCTTCAATGTCGCACCATGGTATTATTGAAAAAACTATGTTGTTCTCTTTAATTATTATAAATAAGCTACAAAACTACACACCGATAGTCCACTTGGAATGGAACAAATTTCGACTCACAAATTAAAGTGCTACAAACTACACACCGAGGGGCCCACATGTCATGAAACAAATTTGGACCCATATACAAATTAAAAAATAAAGGACGAGGATCGAACATGCGACCGGGCCTTCAAGCCGCATGTCAATAGGCAACATACGTAGAATAGCAATGTTTGTTGTACCCCCTTTGTTCACATAATGTTTTTATATTACCACAGCCTAATTAATGGATAACATGTAATATTATTTTTAGTACTATTCACCTTCACTTACTGGTGGGTTCCATGTGTGCTCTCTCTCTCTCTCCTCCCCTTCTGCGTTTAGACGCACGGGCAAACAGGAAGAACTCGCGGGCGATGTTGCCGTTGATCATATCTAGATGCGTGCACAAGTCACGGCATCAGTTTCACGTACTAGCAGCACTAGTCAGTGTGTACGTGCAATGCACGTTAATTTGGAAGTATATTAAGTGCATGCGGATATTAACTACTAGGATATTATTTGCGTGTTGTCATGTGATTAGCACTATTTTTGGCATGAAATTAACTGCACGCTAAACGTGTTGAGCGCTCGTCATTGAAGTAGTCTAGGTCGTTGGATGACAAGGAATACATGTGGCTTGATGACGTTTTATATTTAATTTGATACGGCTCTAGCAGAACATTCAATCGATCAAACCATACATTTCGTTCAGTCTGACTCCGACTTTAAACTATACGACGATCGATATAAAATAAACGGAAATAATAAACGTTCGGATTTTAAGCATGGCAATCCGAACGTTCTTCATGGCAAATTTAGATTACGCGGCGGCGGTGGGGGCGTCTCGCGGTGGGAAGCGGTTCCTCTGCCGTGCTCTGTGTGTTGTCGGGCCACTGACCGACGGTGACGGCGGCGTCTTGCGCCGTTGTTGGCGTACTCCTGGACGTTGGCCTAGCTTCAAGGAAGGCCAAAAAGTTCTGGACTTCGGAGCGAGTCAACTGGCGGGAGGAGGCGACTGGCGTTGGTGCAAGGAAGCGGTCGACGGCGACCATCCATGCCGCTGAGGGGGGCACTGGCACCCGCGCGGGGACATGCGCTGTCAACGGCGCGGCGGAGACATTCGTGTGCACGGGCACCGGCACGGGCGCGCACGTCAGTGCACGCGCAGGCGCATGCGCTGGCAGGTGCACGGGCACCGGCACGGGCATGCGCGTCAGTGCACGCGCAGGCGCATGCGCTGGCAGGTGCACGGGCGCGTGAAAGTCGGCGGGGACCTCGTGGAACCCCGTGGGATCAAGCTCGGCGACAATGTGCGGCTCCCAGCCCATCAAGGCCACGGGGATGGGCGCTGGCTCAGTCGGGGCGACGGGAGCCGGAACGGGAGCGGGGACAGGCGCGGCGTCTTCCCGCGAGGCCAGTTCAAGCTCGTCCCAAAGCGCCTTATGTTCTTGAGACTCCGGCTGGGTGTCTTCCTCAGGAAACTGGAACACTAAGGGCAGACCATCGTGATGCGGCATGGCGTACATTTAGGTCAGGCTAGTTGGAGGTACACGGCAGGAGAATCGGAGAGGAAAAGAGGGGATTGTAGCGATACCGGGTAGTGCGGGGTTGATTTTAAACTGCGGCGCCGGCGACATTAAAAGTGGGAGCAGTTGGGACGACGGTGGGCGGCGGAGCCTGGTCAAAGGGCTCGCCTCCCGGTGAGCCTGCATAGCGGTCTGCTCGCACGCCTCCCTGACAGCTGGCACAGCGGTCTGCTCGCACGCCTCCCGTCGACTCACACGCTTGCTCGGACGACACCTGCCGATGAGAAGCAGGGACTCGTGGCGGCACATAAACGCCCACGGTTTCAATAGTGAAAGCGTTCGCCTTAACGTGACAGGTCTTTGTTCCAAAATACCTTGGCTCTTCATTTGTGCAACTTGTCATAAGCAACTTGTCTCAAATTGAAGAAAAAACTTACGAAGTAATATTTGTGCCATATCACGTGACCATGCTTAGTTTCAAGAATTTATGCTCACTTTTGGATTTTCTGAAATTTAAGATCCAGGATTCGAAACAATATCATAACCTGCATCATGCAATAAATTTTCAAGCCGTACATCTGTCCTGTTGTATTTCTTAAGAAAGGATTTGGTCAAACATTTTGCTTAGTTAGACTTCAAACAAGTTATATATGCAGAGTAAAAGGATAATCCCTCCGTACCAGTGCATTGCCTGATATATTAACTCAAGTACTAGGCACGAACAAACGGGCTCAATTCTGTGCTCATCCTGGTGTAGTAGTAGTAGTAGTAGTACTAGGCAATGCAGTTGACGGGTGACCTTGACGAGCAGCGACCGAGGGAATTGAACCGTGCTCGGCACGGTAGGTAACGTTGTCTAGTTACTAAAGCATCCCTCCGTTGTTCATCGGTAGTCATTATGGACCGGGGACATGAGGGGAATTTCCTAGGGCTGGAATTCTGGCCGCCAGATATTTCGACTTGAAACGCTGAGGCTCGACTGGTTGGGGTTTCCTAATGTGCGTACCACACACGCCACCGAAGGACACGAGCCCGGTTTTTTTAAGGATCAACACGAGCCAAGGTCTGGCTGGTACGCCGTTGGGTCCTACCATTCGAGAATACGAAAGGAACCTTTTAAATTGCCGAATGAATCTATGTGTATTACAATACCCGTATTTTCCTTGCAAATACTAATCTCAACGTGGTAATTGATTTATGACGAGTTGTTGAATTAGAGTGAGTTTGTGATATAGTGATCTCAACATGGATTTCACATTTCATGGTATCCCTAGTAAGTTTTCCAATGCAAATTCAAATTTAAAAGATGAACAATATGGAGGTGAGAAAACTTTGTATGTATCAAGCATATGAACACACACACACACACACACACACACAGAGACACACACGCATGAACACAACAACAATCCAATAAGTATAGTGCATCTATTTTTCCAAACCATGCATGTATGACACGAATTCAAAAATACTCCTTCTATTCCTAAATATTAGTCTTTTAGAGAGTTCAACAAGTGACTACATACGGAGCAAAATGAGTGAATCTAGACTCTAAAATATGTCTATATACATCCGTATGTGCCAGTCCATTTGAAGCCTCTAAAAAGACTAATATTTAGGAACGAAGGGAGTAAAATGTAAGACATCCATGGTCCTCAGTTCAATATTTAAAATGAACATGAAACTGAAACATGAATATTAAGTCTAGTACTACAGTACATGCAAATGTTGTGTTTAGGCGGAGCTATGATTGTCGGGGGTCAACCCCTCGACCTTAGATAAAATTGTGGAGCTCTGTTTAGGGTTGTTTAGATTATATTTGTCCCCACCCTCCCAACCACCGATTGGTTGTGCACCCCCCACCCCTCCTCCCCGGGAGAATATAATGTGCCCCCATACCTTAGATGCTATATGCCGATATGAGTTGCTTGGAGCTTGTAGATCTGAGATATAGCAGCTCACATGATGTGTCTTAATATTTTTGCAGGAAACCTTGATGAGTTTGAGAATTGCACACAATTTGTACAAAAACTACTTAGATGCCCTTTGATCCCATATCCAACGACCTCGAAGCTCGTATCACCGTAGCATCTAAGATGAAGGAGGACATCATATTCTCCTGTATGTAAGAATATCATGTGCTACCACACCTTATATGCTTTGGTGATACAAGCTCTTCGGAGGCGTTGGATTTCTGACCCAACACCTCCTCGGTGGTTCGAATGGTTTTTTTGCAGAAAAGCCCCAAAAGAGTTCGGCCACTGCTTACAAGCACAAAGACTGCTCAGATGCCATTGGATCTCAGATCAAACGACCTCTAAGCTCGTATCACCGTAGCATCCAAGCTGCGATAGCACCTTATGTTTTCTCGCACGGGAGAGTATAAGGTGCTCCCGCGCCGTAGATTCTATGGTGATACGAGTTCACTGAGATCTAACGGCCCACAGTAGGAGGTTTCAATGTTTTTGCAATATACGACTGATAGAGTTTGGGAAATGCGCAGAAAGTACAAGTACTATGCATGTGCCATCTGATCACTGATCATACGACCTAGATGCTGATATCACCGTAGCGGGTAATTGAGCTATGGGGAGCACCTAATATGAGCACCGGGGAGCCGTTGGATCGAAGATGCAGCGGCACACACGAGGCCTGAATGTTTTATTTGCAAAAAAACCTTTGGAGAGTTTGGAAATTGCGCATAATTACAAAGACTACTCCCAAGCCATTGGATCTCACTTCCAACGGTGTAAAAACTCGTATCACCATAGTATCTAAGCTGCGGGGTGGATGTGATATTCTACCGCTGTCATTTTTGTTCGTAAACTTGCAAAATACGTGTAACTCGTGCCGTTACTTGTCTAACTGTGCAAAGTGTTTGTTCAAAAAAACCATCCTACACTGAAATATCAGAACAACACACGGGGGTCCCACTTGTCATTAATCAAATTTGGACCTAAAACTAACAAATCTGAAAGACGAGATTCGAACTGGCAACCTGGACTACAAAGCATAAGTCGATAGCCTGGAAAAATGAACGGTTGTTGGCTTTGTCCCATAACTTGATTTTATACAGTACTTGCGTTGAGTAGAGTAGAGGGAGTGCCTCGTCAACACGTGCATGACCGTTGTCTCACTTACTGGTGGGTCCCAGATCTGCGATCTCAATCTCTCTTCTCTCCATCGTCTAACCTTTGCACGGGCACACACGAAGAGCGGCACTAGCTTGCCGTGGTGTTATTACAACTAAAAAAAGCTTGGAAAATAGAAGATTCGCCTAGAACAAGAGACGTTGTGGTTGGTCGAGACGGAGCTAACCACATCTATCCTCCGTGCCACGTTTGCATGATGAAGCTGTGTGGCTAGTGGGGTGTTTTTGACCGACTGGCTGGGTCCCGAGGTCGAACCATAGGTACTACGTCTGATACAGTATATTTTTACACGCACATTTTTCCTCCGTGCCGAGACGTGGCACACCCTACCGCGCTGTTTCGGGGTCCTCCCGGGTGGTGCACGCATATATTCTTCCTGACGTGGGACGCCCTACCGCGTGTTTTCTGGGTCCTCCTCGGTCGTAGCGCCGAAGCAAGTAAATGAGTCGTCAAATCACGAAAGACCACCTTTCCCGCCGAGTACATCAGTGAAGCACGGTGGCTAGCTAGTTGGGCTAGTTCGACCGATTAGCTAGGCCGCCGCCACATTTGTTTTTTCACCCCTTTTTATCTACTTGCCGGCAGGTAAATTTAAATATCCACCGCGGCGTTGCTCTGGTGTTTGGGTGCGGCAGGATTTTTAATTTTTTGATTGACGGGAGCAGGCGCGGCAGCAATTAGTCACGATGACTCCGCCTGTAAAAACCCACTGCTCCCTGATGTGAGAAGTTGTCGACTGGTGTTTTACCGTGGTGAAAACCAAAAGATTCCCTGCTCCCTCCGCCTTCCCGTAGATTGCATTGCCTTTCAGCTGTTTCGCCCCCTTTGCTTCCTCTCCCCATTGCTTCTACCTGGTGCCATGGTGGCGCAGCAGATCACGGAGTCCGAGGTGAGGCGCCTGACACAGGAGCTCCATGTGAAGGATGCAGAGCTCAGGGCCAAGGACGTGGAGCTCCGTGAGCTCAAGGAGGAGAGGAGTGCCATGCTCCTCCGTTATGTGCGGGAGATCACGGAGCTTCAAAAGCGGCAGGCGTCCACCACAAAGATGCTCGAGGCATCGGCGGCGTTGCTGCAGAAAGCGGGAGATACGATAGGCCGTCAGGGGAGCCGGCTGGAGCGCGAGCGGGCCGATCATGAAGAGGTCCAGGATCGCCTCAGCCACTTGGTGAACCAAGTTGCCATGCACGTGTTGCGGCTGCGCGATGCCTACCATCGGGCCAGCGCGACATTGCCGGGCGTCGGGCTAAACCCGTTCGACCACCCGGTCGACTTCAACGAGCTGCGGCTTCCTGACCTGGTCTCCTTCTTCACCTATATCTCCGAGGAGCTGAGCCGTCACCGCGCGATGGTGGGGACTGAGCTGGACAAGGAGGGGTTGCGGGCTGCCGTCGCCGTTGTCGGGCGAATCCTTTCAGGGCTCCGTCACCGGAATCCATTCGTGCCATTGGACGCCGTCTTGGACGAGCTGGCTCCCGTCGACCGGGAGCGGGCTCTGCGGGCGGTTGCACCCTACATCACCAACGTCGTGCGCCTCGAGAAGCAGAGGGACTTCGGTGGTGTTTAGGTGCCCTCTGCATGGGCATGTCCATGTCTCGGCGCAACATGACCGTTGGATCAAACTCAGACGGTGCATATCAATCACCGTAGCACAAAGCGTGTCGGTGTGTTTGGTTGCATTCTCATCTCAATATTGTTGTTTCCTCTTCGTGTATTTTTGTCAACCTACTAGTGTGGACTCATGCACCCTTCATGCACTCTGCAAAACACCCAAAAGTGGGTCGAGAAGGGAACTTTTGCTCCCATCCCGTGCACCCTTCATACAACCTACCTAACACTATTCGTGCTTCATATGGTTCATGTTTCGTGGAGTACTGTAGCACCGTACTCTCCGTGCGCTGTGGACCTAGTTCTGCTAACATTGATCTCACCGTTCATTCTCGACCGGACAGTCGAAAAAGCGGTACTATGTTACATATAGGAGTAGTTGACATGCGCACAACATCATTTGTTATCCTCATATCTTACTACACTAGCAACAAGATTGTGTAGTACTGACGTATGAACCACTACACATGCCTAGTAGTAGGAGCACTGTGTATGTTCAAGTGGTTGCCGTGTTTCGCACTCCTCCGTCGTAAGAGTGGAAACACTTGTTGTAATCATTTTTTTCTTCAGAAAAACAGTGGACACGCTCTACCATGCGGATCCTCCTCCAGCCATGCACTAAATTACTCACTTTCGCCGACGTGTGGGACAGCCAGCACCTGGGTCCACCAGCCATGCACTAAATTACTCCGTAGTAGAGTGACGGTAGACTACCCCGATCGAACCGCCGCAGTAATGCCCAATGAGCCGTCAAATCGAAAAACCCCCTCCTTTCCAGCAGTAAGTTGGACGGACGAAGCAACCATCATTTCACTCTTCTCTCTCAGCTTCCTCTCTTGAAGAAAACCCCCACTCGCTTCGCTTCTCCCTCATCTCGTTCCTCCTTTCACTCTTCTCTCTCAGCTTCCTCTCTTGGATGGACGCCGGAGCACTGGCCGACGTGATGTCTATGGCTCTCTCCAAAACCGTCGAGGCTCATGGTACAAAGAAGCACAAGTACCCCGCCGAGACTACCGCAGACAAGCTCAAAGCCATCGCCCTATCCAAGCCCCCCTCTTCGGGATCACTCATTAAGCAAGTCCAGGTAATGTCTCTTGTTGACGATCTTTTTCTCGATCTTGATCGTGTTTTTTCATCTAACACGCAGTACTAGTACTAGTAGTACAACTTTCTGGGTGATCTTGCATGTGATTTTAGTGTGCCAAATGACGGTTCTAAATTCCTCTTTTGACCAAAACATGCGAGAGGTTGACACTGATTTCTTATAGATTACTTTCAACTACTCCCTCTGTCCCAAATTTCTTGTCTTAGATTTGTCTAGATACGGATGTATCTAATACTAAAATGTGACTTGATACATCCATATCTAGACAAATCTAAGACAAGAATTTTGGGACGAAGGGAGTACTTTATGAATATCAATGCTACCTTTTAAGAGGGTATAATTGCCTCAGTAACTTGTGTTATGGATATTGCATGTAATCCCTCTGCTCTCATGCCTTTGAAGACATGTTCTAGTGTCTTTGTTCACTCATTTATGTGCGTATATGTAGTCATATATGGAGTATAATATCGAAAATCATCTTATATTTCTGAACGGAGGTAGTAAAAAAATATGGTTTCTGTTTGAATTAGAACCAGGTCCGCGGTGGAGATGAAGTTCTCAAAGTCATGTCGTGTGAACTGGAAGACCTGATGATGAGTTCTACTGCTGAACTATCCAGCTGCTGTGTCCTTGTCGCCACGTGTCCTGAACTAGTGTTTTCCTGTAGCATTGTTGTCAGGCGTGTTCTCGAGGCTGTACTTGACCACAACAATTTCCTGGTTGTGCCTTCGATTACGAAGGGTGTGGTTCTTGTAAAGCTTCCCAACAAATCTGATGCGGCCTGTCTTCATCATCATGTTTATGAGTGGAAAGACCACTCTGTTAGGTTCTCCAAGGTTGACAAGATGGTGATGGTGCATGTAGACATCTCACACGAAGTCCATGGCCTAGTCAGTTATGCAGGGTTCATCCCGTAGGTCGGTGGCAAGAAATAGTCTGCAGAGTTTAGTTAGTGCAACTTTGCTTGTCTGTAGTAAGTACTATTTTTCAGTACTTGATTTGTGTTTGTGAACCCTGTATTGTTTATTAGTACTGCCGCTTTTGGTGTGTGAACGGTCTATGTTAATGTCTATGTTAATGTCTGTCCACTCAATTCAGTCTGTACATTTTGAAGTATCCAGATCATATTTTTTGTGAGGACGGTTTATCAATTATGGTTACACTCCAATATCTGTATGCATTGCAGGGTTTATCACACCCACCAGGATTTCCAGTCCCATGGATGTTCGGTCCATAGGATTCGTCACGACCCCTGGACTGTCCTGCTTGTGGGAGTAGGCGGGGCCCCTGCATGCCACGCGTAGTTGGACGATCAATCTTCTGTTTAGTACTTCAACATAGTGATTTCCTGGTAAGGATTCACTCGTGTCACATCAAGTAAATCTTATTGATTTACTGTCTAAATCTTATTGATTTAATGTCATGTTTTCTTTCTTTTCCTGCAATTTTACGATCCAGGTTTTGCCATGTGACATTCATCACATAATAAACCGTTTGGTTTGCTCTACGATGGCTATTTTTGCAGGTTTCACTTCTTATGTCGTGTCAGTAACGAAGGCACTATCCATCACTTATATTACTGGAAAAAATTGGATCAGTCTGTGGTCTGAGTACAAGCTGAATCCCTATGATGAACTGCAGTTTGGTTTAACAAAAAACGCCACAATTGGTTTAACAGAAATGAAGAAAAAACTGGATCACGGTCACGGATCCTAGTCAAGTTAGAAAGCTGATCATAGCAGACCAGACACGATCGCCGCTGTCTCGCACAGATCGAGCACCAGTAGTTGCTCTAGCACTGACAGCGGCAGCAGCTCAGTCTGATCCAGCTGAGGATTGGGCACCGACCTCGTCAGCGGATCAGTCTGATCTACCGGAGGATCGGGCATCGACACCGGCACCTGCTCCGACACTGGCACCAGCTCTACAAGGAGCACCATCTCCGGGAGCGGCCGCGGCTTCGGCACCTGCACCAACACTTGCACTTGCATCTGCTCCGGCCCGTGCAGTTGCACCGGCAACAGACTGGGCTGCAGTTCGCACTTCATATACCAAAGTCCTTACAAAAACCGACATGTCCACCTTCTTGGTAAGCATTGGCCGCCCAAGTGCTTCGTTCTTTTTTCTTTCCATGTTGTTTCACATGATTCACTGTGTTCATCTAACTGTTTGGGTATGTCTTCTTGTTTGCAAACAGAGAATTCCTAGAGCAACGAGGGAGTCGTTCAACAATCCGGGCGACCGCGGCCAAGTTTCTCTTACCATGCGCAGCCTTGGTGTGAATGAACCTGCTCAATATACCGTAAGTACAAAGGATGGTCGCATGATGATTGATGCTAAAGGATGGTCAAGGTTCAAATCTAAATCATATCTTGCGGTAGGGGATGATGTCAAAATCGAACTTTCTCGGCAAGGAGAGCTGGTCCAAATCAACTTTGAAATTCTTTAGTAGCAGCACGCAACTGCCGAACTGATCTATCCTCCGAGAGATTTTGATGTAATAATCTGGCATGGTGAAACAAGTGTCCTGTGTATATAAGTAGTACGACAGTATTATTTATCACATGGTATATCGTTGATAGAATTTCAACTCTGATTGCTGGATAGGAACTGTCGTTCGATTTCATTCCAACAGCTGCCGTGCTTTATTCAATTTTGTGTATTCGCCTTGCGACAGCATCTAAAACCAGCGACGTACTGATCGCTTGCAATATGAAAAGCGCTGAGGTAGAACACATGGGCCCCCAAACATGCAGGGTCGGCCTGCGGCCCAAAGTCCAGAACCATGAGCCTATCTGAGTATTATATTCTTAGCTGAACCCCCATAAAAAAGCTGAACCCCCATAATGCCCGTGCGTTGCAGAGGGAGTATATTTCTCGGCAAGCTGAGCCTGTGATATAAAAGATTTGTATATTTCTTTACAGAGGGAGTATCTCTCTGTCAAAATATATATTTATGTGTAACTAGTTACTCCTGTCTTTCTACTTCCTTTCGCTGATATGTGGGGCAACCGGCAACGGGGTCCACGTGCCATATGCACAAATTAGAGTGCACAACTTCACGGTAGACACACCCCGGTCGTAGCGCCGCAGTAACGCCCAATGAGCCGTCAAATCACAACCCCCCTTTCAAGCTTTAGCAGTAAGCTGGACGGACGAAGCGGCAATATTTCACTGGGCCTGAATCCCCTTCTCCCTCGTCTGCTTGTTCAGAGAAAACCCCCTCTCGGCGATTGCATAGGGTTTTCTCATGGAGAAACAGGTACGAATTCTTCATCCATCCCCGATAAATCCAAGTCCCTTGGTCGCAGGTAATCCTAGGATGGCAGCCGCTGCCGTTGATGCATTTTTCTTCCTATTGAATCTAGTGTGTTTCATTTGCAGTGCCCAAAGTGCGAGGACCCTACAGGTTTCTGCGCCCTCGGCGAGATGCCACACTTGTTCCTTCTCATCCTAACACAGCATTTTGAAACGCGCACAGTATATTCCTAGAATCCTCTTTTCTATCCGGGAGGGTGCGGTTTTTTTGAACATGTTGTGTTCTCATATTATTTTTCCTGCAGTGTATTATTTGCTCTGCCAGAACACATGTACTCAAGATGCTCGGCCTTGCCATAACTGAATACACTAGTTTAATGGTCACAGTGAAGACAAGCCATGGATATAAGTTCCGAGTTGGGTTCATGAACCAAGAAGATCGCTGCTTTTTTTATGGCCGAACTTGGATAAACTTTCTCAAGTGTTACGGACTGAAAGTTGGCGCACGAATGTTGATGGAAATAGCAGAACATGGTCTCATCTTCACTGCGATCTTCCACCCCGACGTCGTTCCAATTGTTCATCCATGTTAGTTTTGTATCTGGTTCTTGCTTGTTGCCTCGATTACTTCTTAATCCACCTATTCTGTCTAACTAATCACAATTTAACTTTAGAAGTAGCAACGAATCTCTCACGAAGATGCTACTTCTAACTAATATTTTCTCATAATTGGTGGCACGTGTAGGTTTTATCAGAGTTAAGCAGTCTGCTCATTTGTTACTCTGTAATAACTCGGCTGTTACTAATGGCACTGAAGTTGACTGGATCGACATCCACAAGTTCCTACACTTTATTGATCGTCTTGAGGTCCTTGTGGGGCGTTTCAATGGTGGAAGGCCACGTGGGATATGTGTGCCACTGCTGCACTCGTTGAACAAGTCCAACTGTGTCGAGAAACTTATGGTACGAGCTGTTTTCTGTTATATATGTTGTTCATAAACTATTGCTTATACACAGTTTTACAGCTGTCATATTCTTGAAACAGGAACTGCCGAATTCTATTGTTCCTATACAGATGCCTGACCATGGTCGGGTCAGACTTGCGCTTGGTCACAACATGATGTTTATGTCGACCTACTCAATTCCCCTTGGAGGTGAAAAGATACTTATTCATGGGTGGTCTCAAATAATGAAGGCCCGTCCATCTTGGAGAATAGGACAGAAGATTATGTTCATGCTTTTCCATGGCTCTAAAGCGAATATCCTGTTTATTGACCACGTTGCTTTCAGCTTTGGTTGTTAAGTGCCCTTGCTGGTTTCAGTTAAGGTTGTTAAGTACTCCTGCTGCTTTTACAGTCTGTCGTGTTTCTTCAGTCCTGTCTTCGTCCAGCCGCCAAAACCAAACCAGCGCCGGTGGGGCCGCCTACTTCCGCCTCCCATGGCTGGCTGCGCCTCAGCGCACGCATCGCCGCCCCACCATCTCCTAAATCGTTAACGCCGACGTCCTCCGCGCGCTTTGGTGCGCTCGCCGCGGCGCCGCCCTCTCGCGTTGTCAACATGGTCAACAAACAACAGGAATCGGCAGAAGTATGTGGAGAGGATGACATTAGGGGTCCACCACGTCAGCGTATGGAAAAATAAAATGCTTCCTCCTAGTGTTTTCCTGACATCTGGGACCCACGACATTGTGAGCGTATATAGTCAATAGACATGAGAACAGCACAAGATCGGCTGACACCTGGGACGTAGCTACTCGAGCAGTATTTTTTTTGTTTGGTATTGTTGAGATGGAGCAGGGTTTGAACTGGGTTGTGGCCCGTCTAGGCCAGGCTTATATTTTATGTTCACCATGTGACCAGCCGAGCTATTTTTTCTTTGTGAAAATGAGCCCAGTTTATTTTTTTCTGAAGAATACCCAATCCAGGCCTACTTATTTTTCTACGCCCTGATGGGCTGCAACTCTTTCAAGACGCCTGCAAATCTTGAAAGTAATATGAAATGGGTTGTAAATATAAAAACAGATGACAAATTGGCAATTACTTTATAATTTCTGAATTTTTTCACATTTTCAGGTTCCTATTTCACTCGGCATTAACCTAATTTAAATATATCTTCAAAGTACTTTAAATCTGGCTCGACATTTCGGTATTAAAAATAGTTTGGAATCCACAGAAATATGCGAAATTGGCCCTGGCCAACCAAAAAAAACGTCTGCAATAAATTGCATAAGAAGTTGCCATGAGCTATATATAAATTATTAAAAATAAGAGGGAGTGGTCTGACTTGTGGGCTTGTTTAGTTGACGCGTATGTAAGATTTTTTTAGTTATTATATACATCAACAAACGATTCTAGTAGACGTAACCGTTGGATGTCAATCCAACGGCCGTCGTGTTTCTTCAATCTCTGATCTTCTTGCCCCAGCCGCCAAAGCAGCGCCAGCGGGACCGCCTACTCCCGCCTCCCGTGGCCAGCTGTGCTGCCGCGTAGGCCTCAGCGCCCCTACTACTCCCACCGCTAGCCAGGGCATCCCTCTACTCACCCACACCCCCTGTTATTCTGCAGCAACGGCAGCCTCACACCCTAGCTGAACCGGTGAACCCTCGTACTCCTCTCCGCGCGGGCTTCCACTGCCGCGTCTTCCCCGGCTCCGCGCCGTCCCCTTCCTAGGCCTCGCCGTCGTCCACCGCCGTGGTGCTCTCGGCGCGGCGTGGTCAATGTGGTCAATGACCGACTTCCATCGGAAGAGTACTGTACGTGGAGAGGCTGATAGCTGGGTCCACGGCAACCGCAAGGAAGTGCCTCCTTATTACGCGGAAAATAATTATTCCTCCACCTGACAGCAGGGACCCACCGGACGGGCCACCAGTATTTCACGAAAAAAAATGTTTCCCCCTAACTGTTGGGACCCACAGGACGGGCCACCGTATTTCGTGAAAAAAACGTTCCCCCCCGCTGTCAGCTCGGACCCACCGGAAGTGCCTCCTTATTACGCACAAAAAAATGAATACCCCCTGCTAGCTGGGACCCACCTTGGTGGGAGGCTGACTTGTGGGCCTACTAAGTTGACTGGGACGGAGGCCTTTGTCAACTTTAGTCAATATATGGACGATTCTAGCTCCAGTGACCGTACGATGTCCATCCAACGGCCGTAGTGCTTCTTCAACCTCTGGTCTTCTTGCTCCAGCCGCCCAAAGCAGCGCCGGTCGTGCCGCCTGCTCCTGCCGCCCGTGGCCGGCTGTGATGCCGCGGAGGCCTCACCGCCCCCTACTACTCCCACCGCTGGCCAGGCCATCCCTCTACGCACCCACACCCCCTGTTATTCTGCGGCGACGGCAGGCTCACACCGCAGCCGAACGAGTGAACCCTCATACTCCTCTACGCGTGGGCATCCACTGCCGAGTCTTCCCCGGCTCCGCATCGTCCCCTTCCTAGGCCTCGTCGTCGTCCACCGCCCTGGTGCTCTCGGCGCGGCGTGGTCAACGTGGTCAAGGAATGGCTTCCATCGGACATGGACTGTACGTGGAGAGGCTGACAGCTGGGTCCACGGCCGCAGCAAGGAAGTGCCTCCTTATTACGCACAAAATAATTATTCGTCCACCTAACAGCGGGGACCCACCGGACGGGCCACCGTATTTCACAAAAAAACGTTTCCCCCTGACTGCTGGGACCCACCAGCTACATCTTCGCACGCAAGGAAGTGTGTCCGAAAAAAACGATTCGCCCCCCTGACTGCTGGGACCCACCAGCTAAATCTTCGCACGCAAGGAAGTGCGTCCGGGCAAAAAAAACAAACCATTCCCCCCCCCCTGACTGCTGGGACCCAGCAGCTA